>NC_058133.1:456529994-456577818 GCF_016433145.1 Gracilinanus agilis
AGAAAGAAAGAAAGAAAGAAAGAAAGAAAGAAAGAAAGAAAGAAAGAAAGAAAGAAAGAAAGAAAGAAAAGGAAAGATGTAGAGAGGGTAGGCAAAGGAGCAAAAAACAAACTATTGATACCTATTATGGGGAAAGAGAAGATCTCAATTCAAACTCAGAGGACGGTTAAGTAAAAACTTCACAAATACCAAAGAAATACAATAAATGGCCACAAGCTCAAAAAGATCATTTGGAAAACCTTTAAAAAAGACCTTAAAAACCAAATGAGAGAGGCTGAGGTAAAATTAGCCCTTACCCCCACAAAAAAAAAAAAAAAAAAAAAAAAAACCAAGAGCAATGCAAGAAAGTCAAGAAAATTATAAAAGAAAAATCACCCAAATAGAAAAAGAGATCCAGAAACTTATGAAAGAAAATAATATATTAAGAACTCGAACTGGAGAAGGGGAAATTAACAGTTTCCTAAGACAACAAGAAATAATAAAACAAAATCAAAAGAATGAAAAAATATAAGAGAATATGAAACAACTTATCACAAAAACAACTGAACTGAAAAATAGATCAAGGAGAGACAATATAAGAATAGTTGGACTCCCAGAATGTGATGATAAAAAAAATAAGAGTATAGACACGATACTTTAAGAAATCGAGGAAAATTGCCCAAAAGTACTAGAAATAAAGGTTAAAATAGAAATTGAAAGAATCTACAGATCACCACCTCAGAGAGACCCAAAGATGAAAATGCAAAGGAATAGTATTTCTATGTTCTATAGCCCTTAAGTTAAGGAGGAAATACTAAAAGAAAAAAAAGCAATTTAAATGCTGTGGAGCTACAGTTGTGATAACAGGATAATAGGAGATAAGGGAAAGCCTGGGAGATCCCTTTGGGGATTGAGGGAATAAGAGGAGGATGGGAGGATTTAAAGGAATGGGGGAGGGGGGTCAAAGATGATAAGAAAAGGTAGGGATAACTCCGAGAGTACTTATCAAGAGGTAGGGGATTAAGGTGAGGAGATAAGGGAATCAAGAAGTAAGAAGCCATAGTTGGGGGATAAGGAAGGGATTTTGGAAAGGGTGGACAGAATAAGAATTAAAAGGGAAGGGGAAATGGAAAGGTGGACCAATTTTGAACCTGGAGGATAAGAAGAGAGGTTAAGGGAGGATTCTGAGGATTTGGGGAATGAGGTGGGAATGGGAAAGGTTTTGGTCAAAGGAAATGGACATCTGAGGAGGGATACAGCAGAAAGAAAGCAAGAGGGGGATAAACAGTGAAGAGGAATGGAGTAGATGGAAATGCAAAACTAAAAAATGAAAAATGAAAAACTCTTACATAGAGGATAAATGGGACAAATTTACACATGAAAAAAAAATGGGAAGCAGAAAGAATAAAAAAACAGAACTCAACCGTGTTGTTTACAAGGAAGAAAAATGAGAGACACACAAAGAAGGAAGGTCAGGAGTTGGCATAGAATATACTATGCTTCAACTGATCCAGAGAAAGCAGGGGTAGCAGTCATGATCTAAGGGGTTATGGATAATGAAGCATTGTCAATATTGGACTTGTATGTACCAAGTGTTATAGCAACCAGATTTTTATAGGAAAAACTAAATGAGATACAGATGGAAATAGATCAGAAAATAATAGCTGTGGTCTTTAATTTTCCTCTCTCGAAGCTAAATAAATCTAACTAAAATAATAAAAAATAAGAAAGACAATAAAGAGATGAATAGAACCGTAGACAAGTTAAATAGGAGAAATATCTGCAAAATCCACTCATACCTGTATGAAGTTAGTAGTAGATCTAAACCTGAGCACACATATTCCAAACATAGTTTCTAGTGGTTTAGAGAGCATAAATATTCTGCAAAAGTCTTACTTCAAAACCCCTCATACTATGGAGATAATTCTGCATCCCTGAGGGGTTGTGGCAGTGGAACAAAAGTTCTCCTGGGTATGACAAAGCTAGAAAGACTTGTTTTGGAAAGAGTATGGTCCTAGCAATAGTTTATTTATGCTTCCCAAGGACTAATTTAGAAAAATATGGTCCTGGTAATATATGCTAACAGAACCAGGTGTGTCATAGTGAATAAATTAAATGTTGATAGGAACATGGAGAAACTGGCCTATTATTACATTATTAAACCAGTTGTTAATTTTTTTTTTTTAGAAAACAAGATGAAAGAATACATTAAGAGCTATAAAACTATTCATACTCATTGACCTAGAGATCTTGCTACTAAGGTTAGACCCTAAAGGTATTATCAAGAGGATAAAAAGCTGTATATGTATGAGAATATTTGTGGAAGCTTTGTTTGCTAAAACAAAATAATTGGAGATAACACAAATGCAATGAATGAAAGAAATGACTAAATAGATTGTGATATTTAAGTGTAGTGGATTGTATCATGTCATTAAAAATGACAAGTATTGGAACTATAAAGAAAATAAGGGAAATATATGAAGAGATAGAAAGAAGAGTGAATAAAAATAATACATACCATGTTTAAATTTAAAAATAACAGCCACAAAATCAAGAGAAAAAAGTATCCAAGTAAAACAAATCCAAAAGGAACTCAGAAGCAGAAGATGTCTATATTAGCATACACATATAATTTATATATTTTAAACAAATTGTAAGCAATGTGGAGTTTGTGGTTTTGTACATAATTTTTTCATGCATATGTTTAATTTTTTTGCTGGTAGTGGTGTTACTAAGCATAAAATAATAATAAAAAGAAAGAATTCTGACCTATTTAGGAGAGCTGCATGACTCTAGGTTTCTTCATACATCAGGACAGATTATATGGAAATAAAATACTTTTTGGTAAAGGTTCTATCCAGATTGAGACAATAAAATTTCCATAGTAGAGGCAGTTTTCTTCAAAGCATCTTATACCAAGGCATCCTACTTATGCGTGTATTGTGAGCACTCCCCTCTCTTTAATTTTTATTATTGACACATTGTTCTTGTATGTTCACAGTTCAAAACCAGGCCTTCCATATTTATTAGTTATGTGATCTTGGACAACACATGTGTTTAAAAAGAATCAGATAAGATAATGTGTGTAAAGTATTTTGCAAACTTTAAATTGCTATATAAAGATTAGCTGTTATTATTATTCAGCCAACTCATAATGGTATGATTCACATCTGAACCTTATTCCTCAAGGAGTGATCTGCACAGGCCTGAGTACAATGGGACTGCCAAATGCCAACTCCAAGATATTTTTCTTTTTAAATATAGGCCAAGATGAACTTTTTTTGACTCCTATATGTTATTGCTAAACACCAACATTTAAAGAGTGCTTTAGGGTTTGCAAAGTAATTTACAAATATTTCATTTTATCCTCATATAACAGCCCTGGGACATAGTTGTTATTATTATCTCCATTATGCAGATAAGGAAACTGAGGCAAGCAGAGGTTAAGTGACTTGCCTCTGGTCACAGGGTCAATAATTATATGAGCCTGGATTTAAACTCAGGTCTTCCTGATTCAAGGCTCATTGCTCTATCCACTGTGACCCTTCAGTCCCCTATAATACATATCTCTTCTAGCCAGACTTTGGTCTAGTGACACTTCCTCTGATATATGTGTGAAGTTTTGTTTTTAAACTAATGTAGGCAGTTTTATTTTTATTCTTGTTTCATCTTATTATATTTGGCCCAATGATCTAATCTCCCCAAATATTGCATCATTCACTGTTTATCCCTCCTAGCTAAATGTCATCTGCAAATTTAATTAGCATGTCCGGTTTACCTTTATGCAAGTGGTAAGCCAAAAATGTTAAGTCACCAGCCAAGCACAGAGCCCTCTGGCATTCCAGTACAGACATCCTTCCATGTTGTTATCAAACTGTTAATAACTACTTTTGGGATTTTCAGCCATTCAACCCATTCTGGATCCACCACTGTGCAATAATTTAGCCAAGTGCTCCAAATTGTCTAAAAACATAGCATCAAAGACTTTATCAAAGGCTTTAGGAGGATTTGCATCAACTATGTTCATTAGTATTTCCCCAGTCTGCTAATTATTTAACATATAACAAAAATGTTGTATAGACTATAATAATATAATATAAAATGACAATTAATAACCTTGCTAAAAAATAAAGAAACTTCATCTGGCCTGTTATGTTTTTGATGGAGTCCGTTGGACTCATTGGGATCTTGGCTTCCTCTCCTATATCTTACCTATCTTTAAAGTGAAACTCATTATCTCACTGGAATCTTCTTTATTTGTTGAAAATCAGAACTACATTTATTATTATCTAGATCTCCAGCACTTTTCTCTCTGATCTTTCAGAGTCACAGTTCAATAATCAAATCTATCATTTAACAAACACATATTAAAGCATCTGCAATGTGCCAAGCATTGTGCCAGGTGCTATAGATACCAAGAAATTTCCCTTGCTCTCAAAGAGCTTTTAGGTAGACCATATGTATGTGTGAAATTGATACAAAATCAATACAAAGGAATAGGGATAGACTAGGGCACTCGCTGCGGGACAGTTACTAATGTTTTGTATAGAAAATTTTGCCTCAGTTGGATCTTGAAGGAAACTAGGGAAGAAATAAGGAGTTAAGAAGTAAATTAGCTCCAAATTTTGGGAACAGCGAATGCTAAGATGCAGACACAGGAAATACAGTTCTGTTTAATAAGAAACATAAGAGGGACAGCTTGACTGGGCTTTGGGATAAATGAAGAGGAGTCAATATATGAAATAATGGGTACAGGGCACATCATAAATAGTTTTAAGTGCTAAACAAAGGACTTTGTACATATTTAATATTTAAGCACACATATATATGTGAAGGAATTCTCTCACTCTCATTTTTTAAATAAATGCTTGTAACTCTGGGCCAGACCCTTTTTATTTCTAACAAATAAACACACACACATATTTGTATATCCGTATCTATATATTTAAACCCTTACCATCTGTCTTAGAATCTATACTGTGCATTGGTCCCAAGGCAGAAGGTTGGTAAAGCCCAGGTAATGGGGGTTAAGTGACTAGCCCAGGGTCACACAGCTAGGACATGTCTGAGGATATATTTGAACCTGGGACCTCTCATGTCTAGTTCTCACTTACAATCCACTGAACCACCTGGCTGCCCTCAGGATTTTATATTTGATTGAAGAGGTAATCAAGAAAACTATGCTTTTGAAGTGAGGCATTACTTGGTCAAACCTGCATTTTTTAGATAATTTTCCTTTGCATGGTTTATGGTGGGAAAGACTTTGGGCAGGGAGACCAATAAAGAGGCTATTGAATTAGTGCAGCCTAGAGGTGATTGGAGCCTGGACTAGAAAGGGTTGGATGCAAGAGATGTGGATTTGAATAAGATTTGAAGCTGACAGGATGTGCCATGATGCATGAAAATGAAGCTGTCAAGGACATTAAGGTTGGCTCACCCTTGATGTACCCTGGCCTAACAGTTAATGAGAAGAGTATATTTAAAAGTTATTCTTCCTTTAGCATGCAGAATCCAGTAGGCATTTAAAAATATAATAGAAAACAATTCTTTATTCATAAGTTTTAGGGCATTATAGAACACCAGCCCTACACACACATATATACCAGCATGACAGTTCTAGGTTCTATTTGTATAACTTTGGCTTTTTTAATGCCCACAAAACATTTGTATTTAACCCTTTTCTTACTCACGGATAAAAATGTTTCCTTCCTTCTCAAATTCTCTTTGAGCACCTCATCTGTTTGTCTTTGTCTCCATGACTTGGTACTTTGTATCATACCTCATAGTATACATAGTATATGCCTCCAAATAGAATACAAGTTCTTTGACTATGCCATTTTTGTCCATCTTTCCCCAGTGCCTAATATAATTGAATTGAATATTGGTGGGGAAAGGGGGTTATTAGTGATGTGTGAACCTGTAATTGATGAGTTGTTTTTAGTTTAAGTTTCAAAATAAAGTTGCTGCTGGTAGAAAGGATGCCAAGTAAATAGATAAAAAATGTTTTGAATTCATTTTAATTTTTATTTTTAGGGAAAGTAATATAATCATCCTTGAAAGTCATCATATGCCATTGCTCAAGTATGTTCAGCTGCTTACCACTGACAGCTTTCAGGGACTGAAAATTGTACTGTGGGAGGCTATATTCAGCCCTGGACCCAAACCAAACAAACAGAACTAGACTGAAGGATGAGTAAGATTCTTCGAGTTTGAGTAAAAGAAGGTTGTTGTCTGATGGGGGTAGCCGCTAGCTGTAGAAGGACATGGTCACCATCACTCTAACCAGTTCTGTTGGAGACCATCTGTTGCCTGCGACTCACCAGCTCTACTCCCCACCTCACTGCAGGATCCCCTTCCCCCAGACATCTGTTCTCAGGAAGACCTCTGTCTCCAAAGTATAATCAATTTGCACTACCCATCCAACAACTCCCAGGAGTCCTTAATCTCCCCCCCCCCACCCCCCAATCTCTCACTGCTTTTAACTCTCCACTCATGCCACTCTCTTTCCACTCTAAACTCTTATACCCAAGAAAATTACAAAATGACCAGGAAAGAGAAGCTTAGCATCAAGCTTACTGCCTTGTACAGAATAGGAATAAGATGTCAATTAATATTTGTGGATCAGATTGTAAACCTTAATACACTATTAAAAAATGGTGGAGCAGGGTAGGTGGCTCAATGGATTGGAAAGGAGGTCTAGAGATGGGAGGTCCTGGGTTCAAATCTGACCTCAGACACATACTAACTATAAGACCCTGGGCATGTCACTTAATCTCCATTGCCTAGTCCTTGCCACTTTTCTGCCTTGGAACCAATGCAGTATTTATTCTAAGACAGAAGATAATAGCTTATTTTTTATGGGAATTAGTAGTAACAATATTAATAATGCATTTCTAACTGAATTGGAATTGGATTTCTTGATTATCCTATCCCCATTGGCTTTGCATCTCTGAGTCCTCCTATCTTGATAACCAAAAGAGAATGGGCAGGAATTTGAAGGGAGGCAAGTTAATACTAAATAATCTCAGCTTATCAAAGGCATCAAAGTCAGGAAACAGCACTCCTGCCCATTTAGCTAAAGTCTCATATTGATCTTATGAAACCACTTCTGCAAAGCATAAGAAATAAGGCATTAAATAATTAAACTATTTAAAAGTCTTGCCATATAATTTTTTAAAATGATATAAGTTAAATGAAAAGTTTTGTATAGTAGATTGCACCCTGGCATAAGGGTAAAGAGACTTAAGACTCTTGAAATTTCACCTTGCTTTGTGACCTTGAAGAATTCATTTACTTCAGTTTCCTTATTGGTAAATGGTAAATTGGGAAAATGGTATTGAACTGGAAGATCTCAGAATCAGCAATGACTAAATCTCTAAACTGCTGCATATCTGTTTACAAATATCATTAATGTGCTCTTACAACCAACATATCTAATGTGATTTTAGGCTGTTTTCAGAGAGGAATAGTGTCTAGGATTAAGACAATGTTAGTCCTATCCCTCTCCATTTGTTCAAGATCAAACTAGTCTGTTTGGAATGTCATAGTTCAGGAAAGACTATATTAGAGACTGGGAAGAATCCAAAGGAGAGCAACTGTGATGCTGATGGGTATTGAAATCATAGCCTGGGAGAAGCTCTTGAAGGGACTAAGAGATTAACCAGGAAGAGAGAAGATATAGGGAATTCATGCTAATAAATTCCAAGCAGTTGATGGGCTGTCATATAGGAGGGGGATTAGTGGAGGCAGCTAGGTGACTCAGTGGATTGAGAGCAAAGTCTAGAGACAGGAGATTTTGGGTTCAAATTTGACCCCAGACACTTCCTAGCTTAAGGCAAGTCATTTAAACCCTCATTGCCTTGCCCTTACCTCTTTTTTGCCTTGGAACCAGTTTACAGTATAGATTCCAAGATGGAAGGTAAGGATTTAAAAACAAAAAAGAAGGGGGATTAGATTTGTTCTTCATAGACATAGAAGGTAGAAGTTGTAGAGTGGCAGGTTTTGGATCAATGTAAGCAAAAAATAATGGGAAGAGCTTCCTCAGGGGGAAACAGATGACCCTTCATTTGAGGTTTCACCCAGAGGCAAGAGATCTATTTCTTGAGTATGACATAAAGGTGATTTTTGTTATGTCCTGGTTGTACTACATATATTTTGCAGTTCCTTTTGATGCTGAGATTCCAAGTTGTTCTGAATCATTTAGTAGTTTTGTAAATTATAGACACATAGTTTCATCACCTGGACTATTGCAATAGCCTCCTTGTTGATCTCCCTGACCCAAGTCTCTCCCTTATTCCAATTCACTCTCCATTCAGTATCCTAAAATGGAGGTCTGATCCCCTTTCCTCCTTACTCAATAAACTCCATTGCCTTCTTTTAACTTCTAGAGTAGAGTTTCTTAAGATAACTATCCTTAAACTTGTAAATACTTTGATAACTCTATCTCAATACAATTAATTTCTATAGCAATTTTATGTATTTTTATTTTTTGTATTTAAAATAGTATTCTGAGAAGGGTTCTGTCTTCAGATTGCCAAGGATTCCATGATACCCACAAAAAAGGGCTGCTCCTCATGAGTGATTATAAACTCTTGTGCTTGACATTTAAAGATCTCTAGTAGCCTATACTTTATTCCTCATAATACTCTTTATTATCCAACCATTTGTTCTGCTTACTATTCTTCATAAATAATGTTCCATTTCCTGTTACTGTGCTTTGGCCTTCTTCTATCTTATCTCTCTTTATCTCTTCATCCTCGAATCCCCGGTTTCATTTGAGACTTAGCTCAAGGGCTACCTGCTATTGGAATTCCATCCTATGTCCTAGTTGCTAGAGCTGTTCTTCTCAGGATTACCTTATTTTAGCTTGCTATGCCATTTTTACCTATTTTTGTTAATATTGTCATCTTCATTAGACTACAAGTTTCTTGAGAACAAGAAAGATTTTGCCTTTGTTTTTCAGTTCCTAGCTCATCATAGGCCCTCAATAAAGGTTTGTTAACTGACTGATTCATTGATTAAATTTGGCCATTAGATGTTGTCTGAAAAACGCGCGTTATTTAAAAACAAACAAACAAATTGATATTTGGATTTGTTTTGGATTTCACATTAATGAATCTGGTTCCAAGTTTTGTCACATTTGGTGTTCCCGAATATATGATTTAAAAGGAAACAAAAAAATATTTCACATTTCAGCTTTCCTGATCATCCTATCAGTGTCGTTTTTTGAAGTTTTGTTTAATATTGTTCAAGTTTCAGTAACTATGTAAATTTTATGTTTGAAAATTTCCCTGTTTTATAGAACTGCACCCTTTAAGTCAGTTTAATATACGCAGAGTATATAGAATATTAGATATGTAGTCACACAGACCTGAGTTTGAATTCTGACTCAGATTCTGGGCAAGAATTTGTTTCTCTTAGTCTCAATTTCTACATATTCAAAATGTGGCAGGGACTTTTTGCATATCTTTATATCTCCAGCATGTATAGCATAATACATGGCACATAATTAGTGCATAATAGATGCATATTTATTTGACTTGAGTTTAAAAAGTTGTCGAATTTCAAATAACGTAACATATGTACAGCTCTTCCTAAACCTGAAAACACAAGGTAAATAAATGTCAGTTATTATCACGAACCAATAGAATCTAAACCAACCCTCCTTGGGGCATTTGAACTTTAATTATGCTTTCTTAATCTGATCAAAGATAACTTAGCTATCAATATTTCAATTTCGTTTTCCTTTGTTTCCAAGCATGATTTTGCCAACTCCTAATGATAATGTTTTCCTTCATCTTGTAGGCTTCTATTCTTTGTCCTGGGACTCTGTGTCTGCAGCAAAGCAGAAAAGAGTCATGACAATGAGCACAATGCAATTTTACCCTTTAATATCTCATATTAGATTCCAGGTGCTATTTGAAATAATCCAATATTTAAAATTCAATATCTGGTGACTCTCCACTTCTGGATCCACTCTGGCAGACCTATATAATCTATCTAGTATATTTCCACATGTTATGTTCCTGAGTCATGAGAAACATCCCAAAGTATTTCAAATCAAACTCAGACTTTGAGTTCACAATAGCTACTAATATGATTAGTAAGTGGTAAAGGAAGGGGTAAGATGGCCTGTAGTCAGTTGCAAAAGTAGTTATGCAGCCAGGAAAATGAAAGAATCAAAGAATCTTTAAAATTAGATGAGTGTCCTCAGAAACCATTTAGTCTAACCTGTACCTGAACTAGAATCTTCTTTACAACGAACCCACCACGTGATCATCCTGTTGTTGCTTGTAGACCTCCAATGAGGATTGTTCCCCTAATTTCTAAAGTAGGCACTAACATTTTTTGATACACTTAGCTCTTAGGAGGGTCTTTCCTCTATCAGGTCAAAATCCTGATTTTGATAGAGATTTCCTCTGTCAGGTCAAAATCTTAAAATTCCACCCATTGCTCCTACTTCTGACTGGAATCACAAACAGAAGAAGTTTCATATTTGTTCCACTTGAGAGCTCTTCAAATACTTGAAATCAGCCATGATGTATCCTCCCAAATCTCCCCTGCTAGGCTAAACATCACTAGTTCTTTCAATAAATCCTCATATGGCATGTCTTCAAGAAATCGTAACTATCCTGAGCCAGTCATCTGATGCCTTCCAGCTTCAGCAGTGCCTTTCTTAATAATTTTAAGAAACCATGCCAGTTATATTATCTGGAACTAGAAAAAAAAAAACAAGAATATTCATTTGGAAGAACAAAATGCCATGAATTTCAGAAGTAATCAGAAAAAATTTGAATAAAGAAATGATCAGACTTCAATAAATAAGAGTCTATATGTACTAATTTTAAAAAGAGAAGAGTAGGTAATCAGAATAGACTGGATTAATAGGAAACAAAAACAGAATCCTAGAGTTTAAAGGAACAAGTACATAAGTTATTGGTGAAAGAACTTCTTTTTTGACAAAAGCTGATGGGAATATTATATAGCAATTCGGCAAATTAGATTTAGACTGTTATTTTACACAATTTCCCATACAAATTTCAAAATGGATAGGCATGCAGAATATAAAACTTTTTTTTTGACTCAAGATTAAATTTTTTACCTCAGATATAGATAGAAGAGGTCAGAAAAGTCAAAGCAGACAATTTTGACTGCATAAAATTAAAAAATTTTATAGGAATAAAATCAAACTAGATATAAGAAAGATTATACAATAGAAACATATGTGATTCAAATATCATAGATAAAAGTCTGATATCCAAGATTTGTATGACATTGGCAAAAATATAGAACATTGAGACATTTTTTAATAGATAAATAAATGGTCAAATATTAGATATATGAATAGTTTCAAAAGAAGAGCAGCAAATTATAAATAACTATAAAGTACTATAAAATACATATAAAATATTAAAAACATAAAACTATAAAATACATCACTAATAGTAAGAAAAATGCTAGTGAACATAATTGAGTTTTTACCTCAAGTAATGCAAATTGACAAAGATGGTAAAAATAATGAATTAATTTTAGACAGGATATGGAAAGATAGACATCAATTTTTGTGTCTCCTTAAATTGATATAATCATTCTGTGTACCATATTGGAATTCTGAAAGAGAAGTAAACTCAGCTGCCTCTACCCTGTGACCTAATGATTTGACCACAAATCTTTGGAAGTTGGAGATAGAAACAAAAGTCTAGTAAATGCTAACATTTTCATATTAGTAGTATCAGGCAGAATAAGGCCTCAAATAATCTCTTATTGACTGACATGGTTTATTTTATAAAGGTTCTATTGACTACTTTAGTGAGCTAACTATTGAACTAGTGTAGAGAAAGATAAAAAAGATGTTCATTATTGGCTGTAGCCTAAAGATGATGTGTATGTTAATTAAGAAGCAAAATACTATCAAAACGTAATAGGTTGATAGAATCCTTATTGGTTACAGAATTGACAAGGAAACAAACAAAAGAATTCTGATTTTGAATTTTTCCCAATTCATGCAATTATGACTCAAGGATGTTTTAGAGAAACAACCTAAAAACACAAACCCTTGGAGACGGAGTGGGAAGAGGGTAAGGAGAACATGAGTTGTCTTCCATAACTCGAAAGGCTCTCATGTGGAAAAGGGATAAGTTATTCTGCTTGATTCCAGAGGTCAGATCTAAGATCATGGGTAGAAATTCCCAAGAGGTCAATTTAGACTTAATTCGAGAAAAAAAAAAACTTAATGATTGGAACAATCCAGAAATGGAATGAACTTGATGGTTTACTTGTCCTGGAGATCTTCAAGGTAAGGTTGAATGGCTAATTGTCTATTCTAAGGTCCCTTCCAACTTTGACATTCTGTTATTTCAGAAGATAAACTAGAAAGTAGTTCTAGTAAGAAAGCAGAAGGGAATGATAGTTGCTTTAATTGAGAATTGCTCCCATGAGTAACTCAAGAAAAATGATAAATTTCCTAGGCTGAATCTCAGCACTTTGTTCCAAAGAAGACTTGAAGTTTTGAGGCAAACCGCTCCAGTATCTTTGCCAAGAAAATCCCACATAGGGTCACAAAGAGTCAGACCCAAATAAGATGCTAGAATAACAATAGAAAAATTTAATATAATGCAATATGCTACTTTTATTTCACCTCTTTTTCTGAGCAGCAGGATGGCACTGGAAGTTAGTACACATTTTCAGTTGTGGTAATTTCTGAACATATTTCTTGGTCACCACTTTTTGTCACAAGAAATCTGAGGGGTTGTCTAAGACCAGGATAGCCTCAGTAGAACTCTTATTTCTGATGTGTACTGTCTCTGTGATCTGACTGAGTATACTCTCTTGGTTCTAAAGTTTCCTTGTCTTTAAAATATGAAAGCTGGACAAGAAGACTTCTGATAATCTAAAACTAAACAAATAACTATCATACCTCTCAATCACATCACTCAATAAGACTCCAAGTTGAAGAATAACTTTAAACCTTGGTGAGAAAAAAAAATTCCCCACCTGTAGCCTATTACAATGAAATCATGGGTCCTGACCCTTTTCCCCATAACAGGAAAGATTATGGAACAAAATCATATGCTAAACTTTAACAATTTTTATCCCATAAAGCTGTTATATGGACTAATATCATTAAACCTAACTTTGACTTGTATGACCTTTGCCTTTGATTAAAACAATCTTTTTTCACCATTGACCTGGAATAAGAACAATTTGGGTTAAGTAAGCAGAGCATGCTGGGTTGGAGAAAGCCATTTCAGCTCTGGGGGTTTCAAATGAGTACTACTAGGAAGGAAAAACAAAGATACTTAAAGATAGATGCCTCAATGAGAAAGAAGATTGAAGAAATGATTGGGGAGGGGACTTTCAAATGGAAGGAATTGTCAGAACTTAATTCTCTCTGAAAATATACATTTTAGAAAGTTCTATTCTTGTATGTCATGTTTAAGTGAATGCTCATGTCAGCAAAGCACATTTTTAGTCTCCAAAGTTTTTCGAAGCTTTCAGAAACTGTCCCCTGGATTTGTCTGGATTTATAGGCTGATGGAAAATGAAAGATTTCCTATTGAGGTGAATTTGGATCAGGACATTCAGGATTTGAAAAGATCACTTATCCCTCATGATACTTGAGAAGATAAGGAACAGCCATCCTCCATAGTGATGTTAGTCCCTTTACTTTATTTTAATTACTCTTCCTTAAGACCATCCTCCAAAGTGATTTCAGTTCCTTTATTTTATTTAAATTACTCTCCCTTAAAGAGCTTGTCTCCACTTCAGTTATGGGCTACTACGGCTAAGTGTCTTGGGTCTTCTTGGCTTTATACTGTTTTCAAAATATAATACTTTGCTTACCATATTTCCCTGATGATTGTTAAGGGGGGATGTTTTTAAAGCAATCATCCCCCTCTGTTTGTTACCTTAGAACAAACTTTATCTCAGAGCTTTACTTCAAGCTTGTTGATTTAGTTAATATTTAATCCTCATGTAGGTTGTGCCCACTAATGACAGCTCTGCAATTTCTGTGGCTTGTGGCTTGAAATTTTATTTTATTCCTTTTAAGCATCTTGGCCTTCTTGACCCCCGTAGCCTTTATGGGTTTGAAAATCCTAACCATAATCCTCTGTAGGGATTTACCTAGGGGTCTATTATGGCCTGTAATCTGTGATACAGCTTCCAATATTCACGTTGGGGAAAGGTTAAGCCCGCCTGTCTTTGTTCCTGAGTAAAAAAAGTCCACAAAGTGTAAGTGTGGACAGGGAGCAGATTGAAACAAGCACTAACTTCAATCAAGTCCTAAGCCTTTGTATATGCCGGAAAAGAACCTCTGGGGTGGGGAGCTAGGGGGAAGGGAGGAAGGATAGCCGTTTCCAGCCCAAAAAAACCCCCCAAAACAAAAAGCAATATTTTTCTTTTTAACTCTTGTGATGTAAAAACAAAATTTTCTTTCCACTTTACTGCATGCAATACAATTCGTAGAATTACAGAATTTGGCATTGTCAGTTGGAAATTACCTTAGAAGCCATTCTTTCTGGGTAATATATGGTAAAAATTCCTACTCTAACATACTGCCAAGTGGTACAGAATTCATTCAATTCAATTCAAATTTCAACTCACTTCCATGGACTACGCATTAGCCATGGCCATACTGTGGTCTACACAATAGGGCAGAGAGTAGAGAAACAAAAATGAAAAATAAAAATGGTCTATGCTTTTAGGTAACTTAGGGGGCAGTGAGAGGGTGCAATGAACAGAATAATAGACTTGGATACAGGAAGTTCTGAGTTCAAATCCTGAAGAATAAACATACTATGTGGGTTCCTCCAGCAAAGTCATTAAATCTCTTTAAGCCTCAGTTTCCTTATTTGAGAATAGCACCTGGCTTATAAGGTTATTGTCAGGATTAAATAAGATAACAAAGACAAAGCACTTTGTAAACCTTGAAGGCATCATCTCATCCCTAGCCAGTATTGAGTAAAGTATATTGCATGGCTGGTGGGATGGGATGGAGGTTAGAAGGGAAAAAAGAATATCATGTTCACAGATAAATAGAAAATTATGCTAAGTGAATTTTTTAAAAATATATATTAGTGGGGAGAAAGAAACACTGTTAGTTAGAAGAGTCAGGAAATACCTTGTGGAAGAAGTGAGCCTTTCCTTGAGTCTTGAAGGAATCTAGATAATGGAAGAAGCAAAACTGAAAAAAGGAGAGCATTCCAGACATGGGAGGAAGGGAAGGCACCTACTACATACCAAAACACATGTGCTAAGCATGTTATAAATAAATATTAGAGCCTTGATCCTCACAACATTTCTGTGAAGTAGGTGTCATTATTGTCCTCATTGTGTGGTCGAGGAAACTGAGGCATACAGAGGTTAAACAACTTTCCCAGGGATATATTGAGGCTGGATATGAATGTATAACTCTGTATAACTTATAATTCCTTATATTAAAGCAGAGCAGGAGAAACAAGTAGGCTAACATGACTGGAGTACAAAAATAGAAAAGAGGAATACCTGGAAATAAGAATAGAAGGCTAGGTAGGTTATTCTTTTTCTAGAAACTATTCAGGAAGTTACTGTCCTTTTCCCTCTCTCCACATCTTAGCATGAATCTCCTCCTTCAAGCCTCCCACCAACCTCCCTTCTCAACTGATAATAAATAAATAAATGGTAGTGAGACCTGAGCCTGACCTAAAATATTAGCACACTAGTTCTTAGGATTAAGATCCCAGAGGGTCAGGAAGGATACTCAGAAAACTCCTCAGAAAACAGAACAAAGTGGTGCCAAAAGATGCATTTCTCATGCTTCTGATAACACAAAACAGGATTGCCTCTAGGGAAGTCTTCTCTTTGGTGGGGGGAAATGAGCAGGAAGAGAGGAGGAAGATGCCACATCAGCAACACTGATCAGTCCATCACCAGCTCCAATGGCGTAATCCTATCCCTTCTTCGCTTCTTGATAGCATGGAAAGGGTAGGAATGCTTGGCACACATCCGGAAGGTTATTATCGTCATTGATTAGAATAGATTAGAGGGACAAAAAATAGTTATTGCCTTTTTTACTTCTTTTCTAGCTCTTAGCAGCAAAGTCTCTTTGTTGTTCTGTTTAAGGCTAAGTGAGGAAAGTTGAGGAGCGACTGTCCTCAAAATCTTCCTCCACTCACCTTGTCTGTGGTTGTCTTTTTTATTCCCATATTGCCACATGGGATTTATTTCACAATCAAACAAGCTTAGACCAGCCAGGTGTAAATGGGTGAGAGGCTGTCCCCTCCTCTCAGTTTTTCATAATCACTTGCAAGCTTGTGTGTGGTTGACACCCATGTTTCTCAAAACCACTTGTAAGCACATGCCTCTCTGATGTGGAGCTCCTTTAATTGTGGAGTGAATGTTCTGAGAGAATTCACCTAGGTGCCAGCTGCCATTCTAGCTTCTTTGGCTTCCAAATGGTAAAACTTGGAAAAACCAAGAATGTTCCAACTAGAATTTGCAATTAAATAATTAAATTCAATATAGTTGATAAAAGGGTGTGAGAGAGGGAGAGAGAGAGAGAGAGAGAGAGAGAGAGAGAGAGAGAGAGAGAGAGAATGAATGAATGAAATAGATATAAATACAGAAAGAAAAGAAAGACAAAAAGAGAGTGGGAGAAACTACAGCAGGAATTTGAGGTGGAAAGAGATCATTTTGCTGAAGTGCTGTCTATGAGAAAACTCACCTTCTGTAAATAAGTACTTTTCCAGCATGCCCTAAATTTCATTTCTCACCCTAACTTCCCCAAGTACATTTAGGCAGTCACAACATTCCACACTGGCTACAATGTGCTAATTAATAGCTAGCTTCGAATGTCCCAGAAGTAAAGCCATACATTCTCCTAAGTAAAAAGCAACCTCACAAATCTTCCTTTTTTTCTAATTGTCATAAAAAATATTTAGAAGCAGGGTCTGTTGAATTATTTAGAAATCTCTTAATGGTGTAAATATTGTTAGTGCTGCAATAAATATTTTCAGCTTGGTCTGGAGATGATCAGCTGAGGATCTGTTGCTTGTAGGACTTAAATTAAGATCTATTTAAGGCTGCCTGCTGGCCACAAAATAATTACTTAGACTTGCTAATGCCTGAGTCTATTAGACTTAACTATGAAGAGAGTTTTTGTTTTTGTTTTAAGTTGAGAAACTGGATTTTTCTTAAATAAATTCCATTATTGTTGATATTGAAGAGGATTGGGTTAGAGTTAAAAAAGTTGAAAACTTTAATCAATCTAATTCTTTAAAAAAGACTGCAACTCCTTTCTTATTGATAAATCTTGGTGACTATATCAGAATAGATCATCGTCACATTTACACAGAATATTTATTTCAACATATTTTCTTACTGCCTTTCACTATAGAGAATGCCAAAGTTTATTCCTTCTCTTGGGACATGCCCATATTTTTGACATTTTTTTTTCTTCTTCTCAAAAACAGAAGTGCATTTTAAGATAGCACATATTACACTTCTGGAGTTCCTTTTTTAAAGGATGATAGTAAAATAGATTTTTCCCTTTTCCCCTTAGCGAATTTCCTTTGAATTGCTGTATCTCAGTAGGTTATTGTAATGGTCATTAATCATTAATCTACTAAAAGAGCATTGAACACTATTAAATGAAGAATTCTTCTAGAATTTTTTTTCTCAGTATATTTATAACCATTTGAAGAAGTCTTCATTTGATATGATCAGCTTACAGGGCAAAATTTCAGTAGTGCAAGCTACCAAAATTCTTACCAAAGTAAGTTGGAGTAAAGAATGGATACCATTTTCATTTATTTACTGGTTCAATGATTCATGGAATTTTTCGTTGTTTCTCCTTCTTTTCCTGGGCATAAGACAATATAAACTAATTCCATTCTTTCATTGTTCTTTCTTCTATTGAGGATGTTGATAATAGGAGATCAAGAGGATGCATGGTAGAGTGAATAGGGTGATGGGTTTGGAGCTAGAGGAACTAGGTGACCTTGGGTAAGTCACTTAATTTCTCTTTTGGGAAAATGAAGGAATTGGAAGAGATAATTTCTAAGCATTCTTCTAGCTCTCAATGTTTTATACTGTGATTCTTCTTCTACCACTGCAAACACTTATCTTGAGCTAGCTGTACCTCCACATTTTCTCTGAAAAGATGTTTACTTTATAAAAAGCTGGAAGAAACATACTTATTATTCCTTTGTCTAAACCCTAGACAAAAGCAGACATTCTGCAAGGAACATTAGCATTCAAGTTAAAATGCAAAATAAAAAGGGGAACATTAATGACTAGGATAGTTTCTATGTCCCAAGGAAAAATAAGAATATACTTACCACCATTAATCACAGTGCCCCCAGTGTTGTGCTTTAGGATTCATTTGTTCAAGGATGTTTACATTTGACTCTGGAGCCAGATTTTTGTGATCTAAAAAATCTTAGTATCTCCATTTTGAAGTTCTGTGATTTTGCAGTCTTCTATACAAAACCTTTTGTTTTCTACTAAGGAACTTGCTAAGCAATATTCCCATATCTTATACTTAGAGTTTTGGGTGTCCCAAACCAAACTTTATTCACTTGTTGCTGCCTATTCTGACAGCCCCAAAAGTTTTCTTGCTGCCATTAGAAGGAAAGACCAATGGATAGACACAGACATTAACCTTCCTAGACAAAGAGGATTCTGGGAATTCTCTACTTATACCAGATTCTAAGCTAGAAATTAAAAAAAAAACACTTTTGCATTCATGAAACACCTTTTGTCAAAGATTTACTGACTTACACGAAGTAAGCACCGAAAAACAATTGCTGAGTTGTTGGGTTTTATAAGTCATGGAGCAGTTCCAGAACTCATAACCTAGATGAAAAAATTTTATTTAACAATAATAATAGCAATGACAACCATATATCACATAAACATATACTTCACTAAAACCTAGGAATTATTACTTTTAATGTGTATTTTAAAGTTAAATAGGAACTAACCTATTATTAATTACTCCTTTAAAGAATCATAGTAGTATAAAGTACTTTCTCTGGAGTCAGAGGTCCTAGGTTCAAACCCTTTATCTTATCTCTGTGACTTTGTCTAAGAACATAATTTCTATGGTCTTCAGTTTCCTCATCTGCAAAATAAAGGCAGTAGACTCAATGGCCTCTAATGTCCCTTCCAACTCCAGTTCCTATGAATTCAGTGGCTCCTCCTTTGTCTACCTCCATGGGTCCAAAATGCAATCTACTCTACATCTGATCCATATTTTGTGTCTCTGTTTAAGAGGAATGAAAAAAATCATCCTTCAACGTCACTTAATATAAATGTCTGAGATATCACCTAGTATATCAAGTAACTTTGATATCCCTGACCTCCAGATGAAGATGCTTTTGTCAGAAGGAAGATTAGAGGATGTGAGAGAATGTCTGTGCAGATGGTTATGTGTTGACAGATTTGGAAGTGACCATATTTTTCTAGTAAATTTCAAGTGAAGGTGTGATCTGTGTGAATCTGACCTCTTCTTATAAAGTACTAATTTGCATAAATTTAGAATTATAAATCCTAATAGATTCAGCAATATTTATAGTTTTCCAGAAAAAGTCTCCACGGATTTGCACAATCTTATGTTTAGCTTGTTAGTTGCACTTAAAGAAATCTAAATAATAATAAAATAGGTGATTTATTTCTCCTGGAATGGAATAGTATCCCTTCTCTTTGTTTTATTTTGAAGAATGTTCCTATAAGTAATAATAAAGAAAGGAGAAATTGGAATACCAAACTGAAATTTGAGATAGCAGAACTGAATCATTCCTCTCACCACCAATTGCTTAAATGTATTCATTCTTAACACTGATATTTCCCCCACTAAAAAAAAATGTCTCTCTCTTAATTCTGTTCCACATCAGTAATATTGGACTGCCTTAGACATGTTGCCAGCTTTAGCATTTAGATGTATTTATCTAAGGAGGTTGGGGAAGTTGCCACCAGGGAGGCCAGAGAAAAGGCTTTCAATGTTCTTTCTTTGCACAGGGGCTAAGCCTGTGACTAAATGCCAATGACTAAAGTGTAAATTAATTATTGGAACCCCAACTCATCACCCTACCATGATGATGGAAATGCTTCCATCCCTGTAATGGAAAAGAAATACAATTGTAATTCTAAAAGAAAGAGAAAAGAACAATAACACAGGGTGTGTTTTCCTTCCAATCCATATTTATGATTAATTAGCAGAGCATCAGGGAGGGATGGGACAATAGATACATCAAGAGGTACTAAGAGGTATTAGCTTTCTTCCCTTCATACCATTTGTTTCCTTTAAAGAAAAATCCACCATCACCAAACAAAACAAAACTGGGAACCACTAAGTTTGCTGGCTATTAATCTACTCATGAAAACAAAGATCAGCCATTTGGTGCAGCTTAAAATGCTTAATAACTTTTTAGGGTGTACCAACCAGATATGACATACCTCCTTTTGGTCAATCCAAGATTAAGTAGCTTTTTGTAAGAAGGGAGTATACAAGTGAATATAATCAATAGGTCAAGAATGTAAATTAATTTACTTTCACCTTGCCATGGAGGACAAGTAAGCAGCTGGACATGATTCTCTTCATTGGTAATATTTTCCTCTCAGATAATAATGCTGATCTTTAGCCTATCTCAGCAGCCTTCTAGAATGATGCAATCTGGTGAATGGAAAGAATTTTTGTTTTGCATTCAGAGGCCCTACCTGGGTGATGAACCCAAGCCCTCTTTAGAGTTTCATTTACACATCTATGGAATAAAAGATTCCTGAGGTCTCTGAACTAGTGATGCCATGATGGAAAACCCAAGCATGTAAAGTCATTTCTAATATACTTTGAAGCAGATACCTTGATCCAACCCCAGAGTTTATAATGGACCCCATTCCCAGAGATTTAGTGGTGAACAAAGTAAATGTTTACAAAAAGGCCATAACTTCCATAAAAATGGAAGCTCATTAAGGATGATGTTTTGAAACAAAGGGGTGACAAACATGAGAACAGCATTAGAAATCTTGCCTTATAAGTAGCACACAGGTATTTTGTAGATTACTAATTCTAATTAATTAATTCTAAAATATTTGCCTCAAAGTGACTCCCTTCTCTCTCTCTCTCCTTCTCTCTCTCTCTCCTTCTCTCTCTCTCTCTCTCTTTCTCTCTCTCTCTCTCCTTCTCTCTCTCTTTTTCTCTCCTTCTCTCTCTCTCCTCTCTCTCTCCTTATCTCTCTCTCTCTCCTTATCTTTCTCTGTCTTTCTCTCTCTCTCCCTCCTCTCTTTCTCTCTCCCTCCCTCTCTCTCTGTGTCTCTCTCCTCCCTCCCTCTCTCCCACTCTCTCCCTCTCTCTCCCTTCCATTCCTCTCCCTCCCACTCTGTCTCTCCCTCTGTCTCTCTGTCTCTGTCTCTCTCTGTCTCTCCTTCTTCTCTGTATACACACACACACACACACACACACACACACACACACACAAACACTTCCCTCTAATCTTAAATGAATTGCGCTCTTGAAGAATTTACTTGAGGCAGAAAGAAATGTTCCTTGCTTTGTGGTAGTATCTTTCTAAAAGGAATCAGAGCTATCCAACCATTAGACAGTTGTTCAATGTCGTGATGCTTCTGTGACCAAATTATGAGTCAAACACTTTTGGGATAAATGAACTGTTTTTCTTCCTTAAGCTCTTTGGAAGGAAAATCAAAACAAAAACAACAACAAAAAAAGGAAGCTGTGGTCTTTTCCATTTTTTTCTTAATAAAGAAGAGAGTCTAGTTAGGGCAAACGAAGACACTCAACTAGGAAATGTGGTTTTTTTCCTTCTTTTTTAAGTTTTTTATTTTTCTTTTCTTTCTTTCTTTCTTTCTTTCTTTTTTTTATGGTAGCCTTTCTCAGCATCAATAGGTCAGAAGTACTCATATCAAATCCATGTTATGTTGTGCTCCATTCCCCATGCCCCCCTGGTAAAAGCTATTTTGTTCTTCTTTCATAGGGCAACCCCTACATGTGCAATAATGAATGTGATGCAAGTACCCCTGAGCTGGCACATCCCCCTGAACTGATGTTTGATTTTGAAGGAAGACATCCCTCCACATTTTGGCAGTCTGCTACTTGGAAGGAGTACCCCAAGCCTCTCCAGGTTAACATTACTCTGTCTTGGAGCAAAACCATTGAACTCACAGATAACATAGTTATTACCTTTGAATCTGGGTGTCCAGACCAAATGATCCTGGAGAAATCGCTTGATTATGGACGGACATGGCAGCCCTACCAGTATTATGCCACAGACTGCTTAGATGCTTTCCACATGGATCCTAAATCCGTGAAGGACTTATCGCAGCACACAATATTAGAAATCATTTGCACAGAAGAGTACTCCAAGGGGTACATGACAAATAGCAAAATAATCCACTTTGAAATCAAAGATAGGTTTGCGTTTTTTGCCGGACCCCGGCTTCGCAACATGGCTTCCCTGTACGGACAGCTGGACACCACCAAGAAACTCAAAGATTTCTTTACCATCACAGACCTGAGGATAAGACTTCTGAGGCCAGCCATTGGGGAAATACTTGTAGATGAGCAGCACCTGGCCCGCTACTTTTATGCGATCTCAGACATAAAGGTCTATGGAAGGTAAGAGAATAACTGCCTTGAATGGGTCTGTCTCTTCCAGTTAGGATGGCGGTGTACCGTGATCAGTTCCCTCCAAAATAGTTTTCTAGATGCTTCAAAGTGGGTTTCTGAATGCATTTGAGACACTTTGAAGATTCAGCAGGACTCTCTGAACTAAGCCTTTCAATCACTAAACTTGACAGATTTTTGCAGCTTTTAAAACAGGACGAAGAAATACACACATATGGAAGAGATGGTCTCCCAGAAGACAAAGGCTCTTCCTATGTCAGGAGATTGTTTAGACACTTTGAGTAGTAGAGACCAGGAGGTGGGCCAATTAGTCTACAATGGAATAATACTTAAAATGAAGATCTTGCTGGAATCTTGGATGGGAGTCTAAATTCTGCTTTCAAGTCAGGAAATAATGCATAAGAAAGAATCATATATTTGTTTGATTCTCTGCATATATATATATATATATGTATGTATATATATATATACATATATGTTGAAAACAGGAAATAAAATAGAAGTCCTCACATTTTACCTATCAATTTATGTAGGATACTAAAAAAAAAAGGAGAGTAAAAAATATGTAGGAAAAAAGTAGTGTTTATTATATAAAGAATGGATCTTGTAATTCCCTGGTTTAATGATGTCATCATCTTGGTCTATTTCAGTGGTTCCTAAACTTTTTTGACCTACCACCCCCTTTCCAGAAAAAATATTACTTAGCCCCCTGGAAATCATTTTTTAAAAAAATTTAATAGCAATTAATAGGAAAGATAAATGCACCTGTGGCCATCACCACCTCACTGGATTGCTACAGCATCCACCAGGGGGCGGTGGCTCCCACTTTGGGAATCACTGGTTTATTTCCTACAGTTTTTAATGTGGTACTGAATTTGAAGTCCCTCCTCTCTTATAGGAGAAATTCAAGCATACTAAATAGATCATAGTAGAGTAGACCATGGCTTCTTCTTAGAAATTTATTTTACTGGAAAGGAGATTTTTTTTAAAGATCTTTTGAGAGTCAACCAAGTAATCTAGAGAGTTTTGATCAAAGAAGCTTAAAAAATTTTGAATAGTTTTAAAGTAAAAAAAAAAGGTTTAAAAAGAAGCCAGAAAGTTTTGATCAAAGAAACTTAAAAAATTAAAAATAATAATTAGAGCACTGCCTACCAAAAAGATTGCTCAATTAATTAATTAATTTTTGTGAGTAGTATTCCAGCTAAACAAGGGTGAAAACATGAGTTAGGTTTGTCTAGGGAAATGAAGGTCAGAGTCAGGGTATGGAATTACTAATAAAAAAAAAAAAAGGGAAGCCAAGTCATGCATACCTATGAACCTTGCTAAAAGGGAGATTGTGAATCTGCTGGACCATTTAGACTTGGGTGTTCTGAAGTTATTGATCGACTATTGGATGTTAGAACCAAGTATGGCACCTATATGGGAAGGCTCAGGGGGGCCCCAGAATACCTAAGAAGGAATGAATCCAGAAACTGAATGGGGCATAACTAATAAATAGTGTCAACCATTAGTAGGATAAGGACCTTCATTCGATGACTGATGGAGTTTTACCTTGTGTGAGATAAAGAGATCCAGTCCCAAATATGAAAGTAGAAAAAAGATTAGAAAAAATAAAGAAGACTTTTAAAGAGCCCCACCAATTCTTTATTTAAATATATTATAGTATACATTACATTATAGATTATGTCATCTAATCTATAATATGCAATATATTATATAAATAAATAAATATATATTTAAATATTAAAATATTAGGTCTGGATAGGCAAACTACATCCCTCCTGCTGCCTGCTTCAGTATAGGTCTTGAACTAAGATTTTTAAAAATAATTTTAATAAAGATTTGTTACAATTAAAGGTGTAAAATAAAAACATTCTTAGCTTGTCTGGCCTTACAAAAAAAGGGGAAGGGCCAGATTTGGGCTATAGTTTATCAATATCCATATTAGAGAAAGGAAGGATAAAGATAGGCACATAATGTGTTGATAAAGGCACAAGTTGCTTATATTGATCACTTGAAATAGGGGACATAAAGTACAGTAGAAGGAACACTGGCTCTAGAGTTAGAAGAACTGGGTTCAAATTATCACCTTTGGTTTGTTTTGCTTTGTTTTTTTGTCCTTTAGAGTGTCAAGGACAAAAATAACATAATTCTGTCGGGATCAATGCACAGTGTAATTAACTATAGCTGATCAAATGGTCTTATACCACAGATTGGGCACAAATAGCCCATATGATTACCAGCTATTACCTTGGAAAAATCATTTAACCTTCCTGTGCTTCAGTTTTCTCATCTGTAAGAGCGGGGTAGTGGTTGGACTAGATGCCCTCTAAGGTCCGTTCTAGCTCTAATCTGTGAGGTTGTTTCTAATTAGAACAACCTCTAATTGTCTCTTAGGTCAAACCAGAGTAAGGTTGGAAATAAATCCCTGATGTAGAGAGAAAAGAGGTCCGCCATCTTGGTCTTGCTATCCAAGAATGACATAATGCCCATACTCTTAGAAGCTTCTGGTAGGGACAACTTTTTTATTTGTATACCAGATCAAAAGCAAGGTTAGAGCTTTTTTCCTTAATGGACATCATGCTGGAAGCAAGATATTGAAATGGACCTACACTGAGGGGAAAGACACTGGCACTGAAGAGGAAGAAATAACAATAGAATCATAACCAAGAGCTAACCTGGGGCTTAGATGGCTTGGCATTCCATTGCCTTCTTGCTTTGCCAGGAGACCAACCTATTATTAAAGAACTGAGAATTAATAGCATTAGAGCCATTTCCTCGGCTTCTGAAAATTCATGGGTGAAAAAATTCCTTAAAGTCAGATAAATTCTAGGATCAAGGATCCATTTTTAAATTTATAGAATACTGGTAGTAATATAAATAAGTGAATGAGTGAATAATAAAGCATTCATTAAACCCTATTACACGTTGGGCACTGTGCTCAGATTTAAGGATAAAAATAAGACCAAGAAACAGCCTCTCCCCTTAGATAGCTTACATAGGAATGATGGAAGATAATAAAAAAATGGGAAGCTAAGAAAAAGGGGAGAGAGAAGCACAGAAACAAATTTTGGAAAGAAGCAGGAAATGACATGCAAACCCAATCTGGGGCAAGATAAGATGAAAGCTACAGAGTTCAAGGTTCTAAGAGCAGAATGTACAATACAATCAGGGCTGAGTAAGGAGCATAATCAGAGCACAGTGTTTATATATGTATATATATTTATACAATTTATTTATAAATACATAGGTATAAATTTCTCCCTTAAAGTTCTTGGCTCTCTCTTTTAGGACCTTTACCTTTGCCAACCATGTTTTTGAAACTAAGCTGAGCCAACTTTTATTTTACCCCATATGTACTTGAGGAAGAATGGGTCTCAGAGATTAAAAGGAGAGGATATTTTGTAGTAACCACTCTTACTATACTAGCTCATTAAATACCTATTTCTAAAAGCTAATTGTCTGGCTAATTGATATCAACTGATAATCAATAAAGGAAGTGTACCAGTGGGGACTCATGAACTACTGTACTGGAAAACTACCCTCATACCTCTTTGTTTTATTTCTAAAACCCAGATGAGGGATTGGAGTTGCTGACTTTTGGGGATTTAATTTGCCATTTCTAAGTAGTTTTTTTTTTAATAACAGCCCTAGAGCATTTATTTCCTATTTGCTTAATATTGACTCATTTTTCTATATGTTTTTCCCCCTCCCATTAGAATGTAAGTCACTGGGGATAAAACCAACTTCATTTCTGTCTTGTATATTCCATCAAAAATATACTTGTTATTGTTCAGTCATTTCAGTCATTTGAGTCGTGTCCAACTCTTTGTCATCCCATTGGGGGTTTTCTTGGCAAAGATACTGGAGTGGTTTGCCTTTTCCTTTTCCAGCTCCTTTAAAAAAAACAACTTACCTTCTGTCTTAAAGTAAGCACTAAATATGGATTCCAAGGCAGAAAGAAGGGCATGGGGCTGGTCAATTAGGGTAGAGTGACTTGTCCAGGGTCACAAAGCTAAGGAGTGTCTGAGACAAGATTTGAAACCAGGTCCTCCCAACTCCAGGACTGGTGTGCTATCCATTGTGCTACCTGGCTGCCCCTCTAGTTCATTTTATAGATGAGGAAACTGAGGCAGACAGGGCTAAGTAACTTGCCCAGGATCACAGAATAGCCAGGCTTGATACTGCTCCATCTAGCTGCATCCCCGACCATGATCAAAATCAATTTTATCATTATCCTTGGAAGGGGTTTATCTATCTACTCACCTCATAGTAACTTGATGGAACAAAGTTCCACAAATGCCAATTTCAGGATATGTTGTTGAAGGGAGATACTGTCTTTGCTTTGGAACACAGTATTTAATAAATGGCTTTAAATTTAAAATTTAATTCATTTGTTAATTCCTGTTGAGCTATTCATTCATTCATCACCTTTGCATGTGTGAAAATATCCTTTGCTATTTTGTAGTTATTGGGAATAAGGAGACAGGAAGCATCCTTTCCCTTTTCCACCTCTTCCTCCTCCTCCTTTTCCTCCATCTTCTCCTCCTTCCCTACCCCCTCCTCCTCAATTTAAGCCTCTTGTTACATTAATAACTGTAATACAGAATATTATGGATTACTGTTGATTTTTATTAGTATTAATTACTAAGCTTAGACTTCTCTTTAGAAATATTCATTAGTTCAGTATCCCTAGTCCAAGAACCCAGTACTTTTAATTTATATATTATAAGGTACTTAAATGTTTGCCAAACACTTTAAGTCCATTGTTTCAGATAGTTATTATTTTTTTTTAATTTTTTTTTTAATTTTTAACCCTTGTACTTTGGTGTATTGTCTCATAGTAGAAGATTGGTAAGGGTGGGCAATGGGGGTCAAGTGACTTGCCCAGGGTCACACAGCTGGGAAGTGGCTGAGGCTGGGTTTGAACCTAGGACCTCCTGTCTCTAGGCCTGACTCTCACTCCACTGAGCTACCCAGCTGCCCCCTAGTTATTATTTTTATAATTTTACATATTAGGAAACTGAGACTTGCAGTGGCTACATAATCTCCTCAAAAGTCACATAGTTAGGAAATATCAGATTAAGGATTTCAACCTAGTTCATTCTGGTCATAAGAAAAGCCCACTATCCAGTTTTTTTTTCCCCTTGCTGCTTAGAAGGAATCTGTATTTTTTATTTGATTCATGAGCAAATATTGAATCACATAAAGAGAAAATGTTTGAAATAGTCCATTTGTGGAGAGATTGCTTTGCCTCTTGATAAATGCTAAATGGGATGGAGGCAGTATGATTGATTGAAGTTTTGGAAAACTTGATTTCCTATCTTAGATCTGTTTTATTTCCATGTGTGACCCCAGATAGCCTCTTGGATTTAACCTCTTTGGGCCTCGGGCTCAAGTTATAAAATGAGAATATTGGACTAGATGATTTCTCATGTCCCTTCCAGACCTAGATCTAGGATTCCATCATGCAGATACAATGGTCTGACTCATTCTGCTTAGTATATCCTGATATCCAAATGTGGACATTAGAAGATTTTGTGAGATTAAATCAGTTTCTGATTGGCCTAAGATTCATCACTAGTGCAAAGAGCCCAAATTTCCCCATGAACATTCTTCAACTGACAGCTATTGATTCAACCTCCATTTCCCACCTCTCAATGTGTATTTATTAAGGTAATGTGGGGATGAGGGAGGAAACACAGCTGGCAGTGACTTCAGCATTTCCACCATACTTCTATTTTTTGACAAATCTAATAATCCTCATGAACTCCTCCTGACTTATGGCTGTCCTACTCTACTAAATCAGGGTGATTTTCTCTGGTGAATAATAAAGGATTGCAATGTGCCAGTACCTTAATTACAGAGAGCCTCTCTTAGTCTTGATCTCATTTTAATTTACAGGGTAATACTACAATAATATCACTAATGGAAGGTACATTAAAGGGCATCAAGTAGCATTAACTGTATTAAATTATGGTACTTGTGTTAATTAACTGCTGAAGCAGGATGGTCCTAATGGCTAAAAAGGTCTACTAATGCATAAATAAAATCCACAGAGAAGAGAAGGAAGAAAGATAAGCAAGGTACATATTTGTGGGGGCACATTATTTTTTTTTCTTGCAGGAACATGTTGAATGCAAAGGTTGTAATGTTTAAGTTACTGCTGAAAAATAAACATTTTCTTGATGGTTTCATTTTTCTTGCTTTCCCTTTGAAAGCTTTCAAAGCAAAAGTTTGGATGAAAAATCAGATCTTGATAGAAAATAATTCTCAGACTTAGTATTTTTGTTCAAGTGAAAGTTTCCATAGAGGTGCTGTTATTCAGGCCATCCAAAAATAACTCTTGTAATTGTTAAATCTGAAAGGTGAATGTGACAATTTGTCAGTATATACTTCATTTGAGAGATAGCCCTGTACATTATTAACATTGAATCATTGTCCCGATCTGCTTTTTTCGGAGGGACGGGTGGCATGGAGACAGAGGGGTCTATTTAGTGGAAAATCTTTGTGTTTGATCAAGAAGTTAAGGAAAGTTTACATATTCTTTTTTTTTCTTGAGAAATAGGAAAAGTGATGCCTGCATCAATAGTTATTTCCCATTGCTTAGCTCATATTCAATTATTGCTTTGATTTAATTATGACCAATTGTTATAAATTACTTAGCCCCATTGGAAGGTTAATCTCAAGCATAAAATATCCATTTCAACATAATTCCAAGTACTTTCCTTTTTTTTTTTTCTTTAAAAAAAAAAAAAACTTTTACTGTCTGTCTTGGCATAGATTTTAAGTATCAGTTCCAGATTTGAAGAGTGGTAAGAACTAGGCGTCTGGGGTAAGTGACAGTAGGAAGTGCCTCAGGCCAAATTTGAACTTGACTCTCAATCCACTGAGCCACCCAGCTGCCCTCAGTACTTTCCTTCTTAAAGTGACCCTGACCTTGCCCACTCAGGAACCTGTCCTTCTCTGCTTGGTTCTAAGTTCACATGGGAAGACCATGTTTAGGCAAAGTCTCTCTGGCTATGTGCAGGATGCTGAACCTCCCTCACACTTAGGAAAGCTTAAAACTCATTACTGTAGAACTTAACTGATTTGGATTCTTTCAATCTTTAATTCATGATCATTTAGAAATAAACTAGAAATAAACTAAAATAAACTAAAATCTTATTAAAACTAAAAATAAACTAAAAATAAGCTAAAATCTCATGTTATAAAAAATTTATTAAATGTCTACCATGTGTAAGGAAGCATTCTAGACTTCATTAACGTAAAAAATGTAAAGGTCTCTACCCATCAGGCTACTTTTGGCATTGCCATTTCTTGGGCTAAGTTGCGGATTCAAATTGAGTAAACCATTTATGTTTCTCTTGAATCTGTGACTTACTTGAACTATGAACCTCAAGTTTCTTTTCACATATAAAAAGAGGAGGGGCTGGACTGGATGATTTTATAGTTTGTCACAACTCTAACAACTTTATAATTCAATTCTTAATGTGAAATGTGAGGTCACCTAACCATTGTTTTGTCAGTCAAAATCAGTAACTATATACACACAAACATACAGAATAAATATAAAGTGAGTACAATACAGTATATTGGTTCCAAGGCAGAATAGTGGTAAGAGCTAGGCAATGGAGGGTTAAATGACTTGCCCAGGATCATCCAGCTAGAAAGTGTCTGAGGTCAAATTTGAACCCAGAACCTCCTGTCTCTGGGCCTGACTCTCAATCCAGTGAGCCACTTAGCTCTGCCCCAAGTATATTATTTTCTAACAGGGAAATAACACATAAACATCTAAGGAAATACAATATTTGTATATAAAAATGCAAGGTATTTGAGGAGGGACTAATACCTAGGGAGGGAGGATTAGGAAAAATCTCATGATAGAGATGGTACATTTGGTAAACTTGGAAGGAAACTAAGGATTCTAAGAAACTGAGATGAGAAGGAAAAACAATAGGATTTAGTGAAACATCCTCGAGAGTCAGAGAATTTGGAATATATCATATCGCCATCTAACACTATCTTTGTGATGTTGAGCAAGGTCCCTTAATTTTCCTGTGCCTCAGTTTCTTCATCTGTAAATTTAGATGTTCAGGCAAGGTGTCCTCAGGGGTTCCTTCTAGTTCTCGATCGGGAGAGAAGGCTAGTGCGAAGACCCAGAAATGCTGACTGGAGTATGATATAGTTTGTTGGATTGTCTTTCACTGCTACCAAAGTGGTTTCCCTCAAGTTAGATCTGATCATGTCACTCTCTTCCTATTTAATAAATTTTATTGGCTCCCAACTGCCTCTAGAATTGCACAGATATTCTCTGATTTAACTTTGAAAGCTTTACACAATTTGAGTCTGACCTCTTTTTCCAGCCTAACTGTATGTTATTATTCCAGAGTCCTCAGTCCAGCCAAACCAGCCTTCTCCTCCCTCTTCTTCACACAGGATAGATACTCCCATGCTCCATTTCTGCATCTTTTTGTTGGCTATCCTTCATGCCTGGCATCTATTTCCTTCTCTACCTTCTTTTTGCTCAAGATGCAACTTGAGTACCATCTTCTAAAGTCTTTTTTTTTTTTTATCCCCAAGATGGGTCTTCTTCCCTCTTAAACAACATTGAATTCTGTTACTTTGGTACTTGTTTTATAATTATTCTGTATATATATATATATTAAATACATATACACACATGTATATATGTGTACATATATGTGATATATGTGTGTGTATGAGAGAGAGAGAGAGAGAAAAAGAGAGAGAAGAGAGAGAGAGAGAGAGAGAGAGAGAGAGAGAGAGAGAGAGAGAGAGAGAGAGTTTTGCAAGAGATTGTTCCATTCACTATCTTTGTATCCACAATGATGATGCAATGTTTGGCATAGAGTTGGCACTTTATAAATACCTATCATTGATTGATTGGTATGTAAACTTCTTACAAAGACAAACTGGAGCCAGATTTGAATATTCAATAGAAAAGTTTTTAATTGATCCTGGAGATGTCTTTTTTTGATACTCACTAAGTGACTGCGGAGTGCGTTGGACTTGGAATCAGGAAGACAAATTCAAATCCCGCCTCAGACCTGTAGTAGCTATGTGTCCTTGGGCAAGTCACTTATTTTTGTGCAGCCCCAGGTTTCTCATCTGTACGATGGGGATGATAGTATCATCTCACAGAGTTCTGAGAATCAAATGAGCTATGTAGAAAATATTTTGCAAACTTTAATGCACAATATAAATGCTAGCTCTTTTTCTTCCTTCTCCTCCCCCTTCTCTCCCTTTTCTACTTTCTTCTTTTCCTCCTACTTCTTCTTCTTCTTCTTCCTCCAAATAGTGCTGGACTAGAGTCAGGAAGACACTTCCTAGCTGTGTGATGCTGGGAAAGTCATTCCCTTTGTCTCGGTTTCCTTCATACAGGATACGCCCATGCTCTGTTTCTGTATCTTTTTATTAGCTGTCCTTCATGCCTGGAATCTATTTTCTTCTGTCTTATATATCTCTACTCTCTTTTTGCTCAAGATGCAACTCAAGTACCATCTCCTCCTTCAAGCCTTTCTTCATCCCCCAATACTAGGGGAAATAAATGGGGATAATAACAGCACTGACATCACAGGGTTCTCGTGAGGATGAAATGAGAGCATATTTTTAAAGCATTTACCTTGGTGCCTGACAGAGTAGGTGCTATATAAATGCTAAACCCCTTCCCTTCCCCTTATTTCGGGCACCCAAAGACCTGCTTACTTTTTGGCCCTCTCCTTGTGCTTCTTTCTTTGGTTTTTCTCACAGAGTTTTCCCTGAGGACTTTCCCCTCCCTGTGTCCTGCTTCTGGAATTCCAGCTCAAATTTAGCCTGCATCATTATTTAAAGTACTAGATTCTCACCTCTTAGCAGTCCTAACCACCCTCCCCACCCAGGTTTATTATTATTTCTTCCCTGATTCAGTGGCTTTCTTTTTAGCACTCAATCCCAAATTCCAGTACAGGGTAGGTCTAAGTATATACCCTGTGTCTTCTCATTTCCGTGCTTGAAATCCCCAGTTCTTTCAATTATTCTATAGTTTGAAAGAATTGATGCAAATGGGTTGTCTTCCCAGGGGGAGAATGATGTCCAGCAAATAAGAATGCATAAATGTAGGCTTTAGTAACTGTGATTAAAAATAAACCTAAATGTTACTACTTAACTCTGGCTGAAACCCTTAGAATAAAGATTTATGATGCACACAGGCTTTAAGTGGACAACGGAGGGCCATTCTGTTTGGTAGCATATTTTTAAAAATCCTTTAGGATTCCTTGATTTATAAAGAGTGTATGAACAGAAGCAACTGGCTTACCTCAGAGGTTTATACCAGTGTACAGTGTGAATGTATCTAATAATTCCTGAAGCTAAATTATGAGCTTCATTAGAGTAAAAAAAAACTGCTTAGGAGGTTGTCAGTTTAACCCTAATTCTCTGGGGCTACCAGAATGCATGTATGTATTTATTTATTTTAAGCAAGTGGGTCATTAAAGGGGAAAAAGAGGATTTCTTTTGAAGTAACACAAAAGGGTTTTTAGCCAAATATCATACAAAGAATTAATAAAATTATTTCTATCTTCACTTAATGAAACCATTTTATGGAAGGTTCAATGGCTCGATCTGGGTCTCCAGACAATAAAGCAATGTCTTACTCTGATTATTGATTAATACATTCATCAATTCAAAGAAAGTTTTTAACCAATCAACCAACCAGTAAGGATTTATTAAGCACTTACTAAGTGCCAGAGGCAGCTAGATGGTGCAGTGGATAGAGTGCCAGGCAGAGAGTCATAAAGACACACCTCTAAGTTCATATCTGGCCCCCGACACTTACTAGCTATGTGATCCTGGGCAAGTCAGTTTAGTTTTTAAGTTTAATCATTTTCCAGTCATGTCTTCTTTTTCATGACCCCATTTGAGTCATGTTGTTGTTGTTGGCTATCCTTCATGCTTGGCATCTATTTCCTTCTCATCTCTATCTCTACCCTCTTTTTGCTCAAGATGCAACTTGAGTGGTTTGCTATTTTCTTCTCCAGTTCATTTTATAGATGAGGAAACTGAGGCACATGGGGTTAAATGGCTTGCCCAAGAGTCACATAGCTAATCAGTGTTTGAGACTGAATTTTTAATTCAGGAAAATGAGTCTTCCTGACACCATGCCTGGCACTGTATACATTCTGCCACCTAGCTGCCCTTGCCTCAGTTTCTTCATTTGTAAAACAGTCTAGAGAAGGAAATGACAAACAATAGTCCCTGCCTAGAAAACTCCAGAAAGGCTCTCAACGAGTGGGGGGACATGACTGAAATGCTTGAAAAAAAAACAATAAATGCTAGACACTGTGTTGGACATTGTAGATAAAAAGGCAAAATAGGACATTCCAGCAAACAACTGCCATTCTTTTAGTAGATTAAATTATTGCAAATAACCCAAATAAATACAAAGCACTGTTTGGGGGAAGGGCTTTTGCAACTAGGGGTATCAGGAAAGACTAATCACCCATAATGTTCTAGATGCTAGAGATCCAAAGATAAAAACTAAATACTGTCTGTGTTCAGGTTTATATTCTAGGGGGCATCTTCTGACAGGTTATATCTTATCTGCAATGGTAGCTTCAAAGATTCTTGATGTTTCTATCATTAGATTTGAAGGCAATGACCAACAAACCTTTGAAGTATACTGACTCACTACTATTAGTCCAAGAGTTCTCATGAACTTGTTAGATCATAGGTTCCACAAAGGGTTTCCAAAAACATGGAAACACATTGTAAATGATTTAAATAATTTAAATGAAATTTGTAAATGTAATTCCATTTTTTGGCAATTGTGTCCTATCAATGACTTGATCATTTGTATCCCCTAGTTTTAATGAATTCCATGGAGAACCCACCATACCGACTCACAATTTAATTGTCAGTCTTAGGATAAGGAATGTTTTAACTCAATAGGGGTTGATTTAAAAAAAATAATTGATATTTCCTTAAAGCACTAGCAATTACTTTACTTGGAGGAGGTTAAATGGGTTTTAAAAGATCAGACAATGACCAAGGAGTAAGGAAATTTTAGTGCCTGTGGCTCAAAACTTTCTCTGGCAAAATATCCCTAAATGTATTTTACTCTATTCATTGTTAGCATCATCTTTCACTGTGGGTTCAGAGTATGGCAGGATTGAAAGATTATCATAGGGAAAGGGTAGCCTTGAAAGAGATCTTTTTTCCCTGATTTTTCATCCCTTCCTCCTGAACCTTGGGAAATGCTGGGTATCTTTCTTTAAGAATTATAGGAAATTGTGTTGAAATAGATAATTTTTCTTTTTGTTTTCTTTTTAAGCAGGAAAAATTGTAGTGGAAGCGTCAGCAAAGATGTGAAAAATGAAATGCCATGAGGTACAATCTGCTGCATTTTAGAGATAAATAGAAATGCTAAAGGATTTTTATTCCTCCCATACAGAAAGTCCTCAAATTCTAATTACAGCAATAGTATCATGAATTTTAGAAGAAAGTAAGATTAACTGATGGGCAGCTAGAGTCTGGAGTCAGGAAGACCTGAGTTCAAATCAGACCTCAGATACTTGCTAGCTGCATGACTCTGGTAAATAATTTAATCCTGTTTGCCTCAGCTTCCTTATGTGTAAAATGAACTGGAGAAGAAGATGGCAAACTACTCCAGTATCTTTGCCAAGAAAACCCAAGATGGGGTCACAGAGAGTTGTACATCACACTGAAATGACTGAATGACTACAAAAGATTCACTGATATTTTATTTGGTAGTGTCTTTCATCTTGTATGGAAGACCATCTTGAAGTCAATGGTTTCTCCTAGTCCAATGCTTATGGAATCTATTCTATAGCTTGCAAGTAAATTGTATCCTAATTATCAGTAGCAAATTAGTAAGTCTTCAGCCCACTACTGCCCCTGCCAAAGGCCTCTGGGACTCCCCGTATTTTGGACCCCTGCCTTTCCCAACATTCCTTCCATCAGCATTCATTCCTAGGGTCTGTACTGGCTTGCTGTAGGAGATCTGCCTTCTTGGTATTCTGGAAAGAGCAAAACAGCCAGGTGAGAGTCCTGCTCCCAAGTTACCCCATAACTTCATGGCTTAGTCAAATTGGTATTATTAGAGTACACATTGTCAATTAGATTGTAAAATACTCCCAAGGCTCAGAATAGAGGGAATTGAATATTTCTAAGAGTCAGGCATGCACCATTGTCACACCTGAGATAAAATAGTGACTTCATGTAGCAGGTGGGCCATTTGCTAGTAAACTAGGACAGTTTAATGAACAGTTTGGCTAGAATATAGAGTCCTTAAAAGAAGTAGGAAGCAAGCCTGGAAAATAGGTAGGAAAATAGGAAAATAGGTTGTAAAGGCCCTGAAACACTAAACTGATACTAGCTTTGTATTTTTTCCCATAAATCATGAAATATGTAACCCTTTAAGATTTTTCAGAATACATTGTGATATATACCTCATTTAATCCATAAAACAGCCCTGAGAGGTAGGTGCTATTATTATTTCCATTTTATAGATGAAAAAACTGAGATTAAGAGAGGTGATGTGATTGGGAGCCAATTGAATCAGACCTATGCTTCAGGAAGATTATTTTGGCATGTGGGTTAAGGGTGGATTGGAAAAAGCAAAAGCCAGAAAACTGAGCAAGAGACTGCTTCAATATTTAAAGGTAAAAACATTGAGCTTTGAACTCAAGAGGAGCCTACGTAAGTGGAAAGAAGGGAAAAGTTAAAAGTAATGTTTTAGAAGTAAAATTGTTAAAGCTTTGCAATTGATTGGATGTATGGGGACTGAGGAAAAGAACATCTCAGCTGACTCCAGTGCTACAAATTAGGTGACCAGGAGAATGGTGGTGACCACTATAGAAACAGGGAAGGGGGCAGGACATACACTTGCAGATGTGACCAATGAATAGGTTTGTTCTATGAAACTATATTTATTTTCCTAGAGGAAAGGGATTTTAATAGCCAAGGTCATCTTGGACCATTGTCAGTTCTCTTGTCTTTTGCCCTACTACTTTGACTCTGATGACCAGAAGAGTGAGGTTGATTACTTTGCCCAATTGTCTCACTTAAATCCAGTTCAGCAATCAAGTCGAGACATCACCCCATGATGCCACTGATCTTCTTCAAAAACAAAGGGCAAACCAATGGCAACAACTAACAACACAGATATTACATGAGATGATGGAGAGACACATATAAAAGCAAGACAGTACCTTTCCTCAGAAATTTTGCATTCTATTGAATGCCTGATTGAAGAAGAGTTAGATTTAATGTAATAGGATAACAATGGGAAAACCCTGAGGTCCTGGTAGAGAGATGCCATGATAAATAACAGTCTTCAGAGAATTATAGACTATTGATACTATTCTACCAGCTCCAAATGGTATAGTTAGGAATAAGAATAATAAGAGAGAGAGAGAGAGAGAGAGAGAGAGAGAGAGAGAGAGAGAGAGAAAATACTTTTAAGGTGGTTGTAGTAATTTAGGTGATAAGGACCTGGGTTAGAATAACATCTGTAGAAAAGAGAGGGAGGGGAAATGACTCTAAGGTTCTAAGGTTGTGGGCCTAAGACTTTAGAAAATATAATATTATTATTAGAACCATAGATATACATAGAATATTTCATTCATCTCTGCACCCTGGAAGTGCTCTTTTAAAGGAAACACTTATGGAATACTATATCAGAAAGGATATAATTTTATTTGTCAAACAAAAGAAACTAAAACAACTCATTTTGATCGATGGATAGAATTTAGTTTTAAATGCAAACTTTGAAAATGAAAGACAAAAATAATAAAATTTCTTAGAGAGTAGAGTGAGTGTGTTTGGAGTATTTTCAGCACACACTCAGTGGATGCCTATCGGCATGACGGTATATACATTGGGAAGAGCTACATTGAATTATCTTCTACATCGAATCAAAAGATTTTCAGCTCATTGGAATCATAGTTTAAGACTGTATTTTAAATTGGAAATAAATCAGAAGAAACATGTTAGCTCTCAGAAATGAAGAACAACTGTAGTTGTAGGACTAGAAAGGATCAGGGGTTAGATTTGGAAAATTCTTGTTAAGCAAATGAATGAATGAAACTTCCTACAGAAGACACTTTCAAAAGGATATATTATTCTTTTGTATTTTAATTTCCATCCAATTTCAAATATCATTTCTTTAGCTCTTTAGAAACTAGCAGATGGCAAGTATTAACTTCTTCCCCAACAGCAGCAGGGATATTATCATTGGATGACCCCAAAATATAACATAAGTAAATACAAAGAGCCATTTCAAAACCTTAATTTAGACTTTAATCCTTTTATATATACTATTGGCATCTGTGTATCTTAGGGCATCTGCTGTGCTATATAAATGAACCCCCTTAGTCAAGAAACAGAAAATGACAGTGACATGAGTTTAGACCTTAGGAATGAGGAAAGGAAGATAAAGGATCACAATATAAATTCCTAGTTTCATATCCATAATCCTCTTTATTGTTCTTTGTATATTGAAAGGTTCATGTTTATTGATGATTGCTAATATCATGATAACAACATTAATTTTAAAAGAGGTTAAGATCTGAAGCTGAATCCTAGTTTGTTTAAAAAGGAAAAGAAAATATAAAGGCTTATTTGAAGATGGTGAAAGTGAAAAATTCCTGGCTAAAAGAAATAATAATAATAATAATAATATTAAAAGGTGAATTCATGTTTTACACTCTTTTAGCCTTTTCCACATGGCTTGATCATAGACAAAGATAAGATATGATATTTGGCCCACCATCCTGGAAGAAACACATTCCCTGGCCTGTTATTTGACTGCAGATTGGAGGAGCATAAAGGCACAGAAGTGCTTCTGATATAGGCATTTTCTCCCTTCTTCTTTCAACCATCCTGACACTGGCAGAAAACTTGGCCCCAACTTCCCCTTAGGGCTTTGTCTTCAAGTTTTTATCCAGATTTTTCTAGGTTCATCTTGAATCTTGTTGAGCGAGGTGGTCATCTGTACAGGATACACAGTTTCTTCAATCCACTAGGAATTAAAATCCATATGTAACAGTGTAGGATATAGAAAATCCTATATATCTTGGATCCCCAGTTTCTGGTCATTTTGTCACATGACATATCTAAAATATAAAGAAATGTGAAAATAATAAAAGAGCATAAACAGAAAAAACTCTGACACCATTGTTTATTATAATAGTAGGTGCTTAATAAATTTTGGATTGCATTGAATTGACTTCAGGAATTCACAGAATATATCAATACTACCCAATACCTTAAATACTGGAAGTTCTCAGACCTGAAAAACATGCCTAAGAGGGCAGACAGATAGAAACCAGATCTCATCAGAATGCAAATGTGTCTGCTTTGGCCCCTACTGTTTATAGAAAACCATATTTGTGTAACTGTTTGCTATCTGACATTTCATGATTTCAAGAATCTACTATTTCTCTCATGAGATAATGGCTTCTCGCTCACTAGAAGGCTTCAGACAAAGAATGGTTTAACCATTTCCTTAGCAAAGTGTGTGGTACACGGTAGAGTGTAATGAGTGTAATGACTGATAGATAGTATATATAATTATATATCTTTATATATAGATATAATTGAAACACATTGAGTGAATTCTTAGTCACAGGCTGTACTAGATTGCCTCCAATGTTCTTGCCAAAGCTGAGATTCCATGATTCAATAAACAGTCCTGGTTAGTGATTCGAAGAATATTATTACTGTTTGGCCCTTGAGAATCTATCAATAGGTGGAAAAAACATGGTGAAGCAGGGATTTACCATTAATTTGAAAATGTTAAGCATATTGTAAAGAGGAATAAAATGTATTCAATTATAGGACTGTCATTTCCAAGTCATTCATTCATTCATTCATTCATTCATTCATTCATTCATTCATCCATTCATTCAACAGGCATATTTTAAGGGATTACTATATAGTGGTCACTGGGCTAGATATTAGTGGCATAAAAACAAAGAGTAAACAGGTTATATATATATATATATATAAAGTGCCCACTATATGTACATTAACAGGCACACAATACATATACATGCATGTATATTTTCATATATATGCACACATGTGTAAATTTATACACATGTACATTGTATTTATACATGCATGGATGTGTGTGTTTACATGTTATACACTCTAAAGCCTCTACATGCAAACCTGTATATGCAAACATGCTGCACAGGTATGCATGATTATTCTCATGTATGCATATATACATCTTGTTTTCAGTCCTGTGTTTGCACATAAATATACTGTTGTTCATTCATTGCAGTTCTATCTAACCCTTTGTGACCACAGTCAGAGATTTCTTGGCAACAATACTAGGGTGGTTTCCCATTTCCTTTTCCAACTCATTTTTCAAATAAGAAACTGAGATAAACAAGGTTAATATATTATACATTATATAATATAATATATAGTTATAAAGTTATAATACATAACTAGTAAGTGTCTAGGGCCATATTTGAACTCAGGAAAATACCTCTTCCTAACACTAGATTTGACTCTCTATCAACTATTCCACCTAGCTACCCTGTATATATATATGCACACACACAAAGTGATTTTGTGGAGAGGCTTTAGCATTTGGGGAGCTCAAAATAGTCCTCAAGTAGGAGATTGCACTTGGGATGAATATTGAAGGAAGCTTAGCATTCCAATTATTACAGATGAGGTGGCAATACATTCTAGGTGCTGGGAAAAGAAATAGCCAATAGAAGGTCATGCAATTAAAAAAACAAAACAAAACCAGTAAATAGTCTAGTTTATCAGTGATGAAGCATGCTTGAATAGGAGGAATATGTAATAAGTCTAGAATGGTAGGCTAGAGTCAAGCATGAAGGGCTTCAAATGACAAACTCTATTGCTATTGCTCTCTTATCCCTTACCTGAATAAATCAATGTGGTGTTATAATAAAAGAAATCAATACAAAAGAAGATACTCTTTCTTCCTTAACATGGATAAGTTGGGGAATGGCAATAAGCCCTGGGAATTCCATGCAATGAAATTAACTCCAGCTCTGCTGAAATATTGAGTAAAATGTGGATTTGTAGGGCCCCATGTTGTTTAATCAGATTGAATGACAGGTTCAATTTTCAATACAAAGTTAATCCCACTTTCATTAAATATAAATGTTATTTATAGAAAATAAGAGTCCTGCCGAGCCAAGAAGATCTCTCTTAGGGTTACATATCTTATATTTGCTTAGCATTGATGGTTTTAAACCAAGAAGCATCTTTGCAATCTGAGTATTTGTTCCTTTCTTAGTATCGATTATTCTATTAGATTTTTTGCCTACTAAACACAGTGTATGTAAAGATTTGCAGAATGATTTTACTATGTGAGATATGGAAGACTGAGGAAATCACTTATTGTGATTTAGCCTTGACATAAACTACAAGGAGAAAAAGATCACTATGGATTCCTGAAAAAACATTTATTTAGAGCTTGCTGAATGATAAGTACTGTGCTAAGCATAGGAGATAGAAATGCAAAAATAAGCTAGTTCCACCCTCGAGGAACATATATTCCAAGGAGAGTCATATAAGGCATTTATGGTCATGATCTAAGAGGAGAGGTTGGCATACAGTGTAGTCCCTGATCAACCATTCTTGGGTCATGGGCCATACAAAACTAGAAGGTGATAGGCTGGAGTTGGCCCCTGAGCAGGTTTGCCATTCCCCCGGTGGAGTCCATGCTGAATAAGTGATGTTCCAATATGTTTTAGAGCCCAGGGATTATTGGTACAATCCAAATTCAGTCACTTTTGAGAACCAGTTGTATTATTTTTTGGATACCTCTATCAATTCTAAAATTTAACATTAGATATGTCCAGAAGACCATTATACTTTCTTTTTCTTCTTCCTTTCCTATACTCTGCAAATTGCTAGATCAGATAAATAGATGAACATCTGCCTACACCATGTTTCTAGAAATCTCCCCAGGCATAAATTTTGGAAAAGAGAATCGGGAGGAGAATTGGAATATGTTAATATTCTCTGAGGCAGACTGACTAATTCTCAGGCATACCTTCTTAGAGAGTTCACTTACATAAGCCCTGATTTCCTTTAGGGTCTGGACATGTGTTGATTTTCACAACTGCCTGAGAGTCTCTTCTGACAGGGTATATTGATAGATTCTGTGAGATGAAAACTACAGATAGAAAAGATTCACTGGTTTATTCAGGGCAATTCCCAGTGTGCTCTAGGCCAAAACCAGTTACTTTGATCCATAGAAGCAGAGGTAGAATTCTCTTTGACATAGAAGAGGCAGAGGAAAAAAAGAAAGAGTGGGAACTGGGAAGAGCTAAAGTCTCAAAACCACATAAGAAAGACATAAATTAAACTTCTTCCATTCTCTATAGCCCTTTTTCTTTTCTGTAATGATAATAGCCCATATTTATATACTATTTTGCTATTATATAGCACTTACATAATTTGATTATTACAATATCCCACTTATGAGACTAGGTGGCATGATACAAAGAGAGATATCCTCAGTGTCAGGAAGAACTGGATTCAAGTCTTGTCTCTCATCACACTAACTCTATGGTCATAAAAAGTTGCTTATTCTTCAAGCTTTCCTGGAAAATCACTAATTAACTTTTGATAGTTCCATCTATATGAAGTTTCATCTATTCATTCAATTAACAAGAATTTGTGAATAAGCAATCAATTATCAACAATCGTTCAATGAGCATTTATTAAAATTTCCCTTTGGGCTAGTTGCTGGGCTAAGCACTGGGAATTTTTTTTTAAAAGTGACACTATCCTCACCCTAAAGGAATTAGTATGTTAGTAATGGAGACAGTGTTTGTAAATGGGCATGTATAAGATATATACAAAATTAGAACAAGATAATTTTAAAGGGGAATTGAGGGAAAAGAAATTGAAAATGGAAGGGTACAGAGGGGGTAAGAGTGTCAGGGAAAGACTAGGAAATGCCTTTTTCCAGAAGATCAAGCTTGAATTTTCTTGAAGAGAAAGCCAGGAATTCTAAGAAACAGAGATGAGGAGGGAGAGGTTTCTAGGAATGGAAAACAGTTGATGCAAAGGCACATAGATGGAAGATGAGGAATTGTATATGAGGAAAAGAGATTAAGCTAGTCTGGATAGACTATACAGTCTTTTTAGCAGAGTAACATGCAAAGTGTTGGAAAGGGCAAAAGTGAGAAGACCATTCAATGAAGAATTGAGGAATTTATAATTGACTCTGGAAGTAATTGTGGAAAATGGAGTTTATTGAGAGGGAAGGAAACATCTTTAGGGAAATAATTTTGTCAGTGGTGTGGAGACTAAATTATAGAGGGGAGAGATTCACCTTAGAGATACCAGTTACATAACTATTCCAATAGACCACCCAAAAGGTGATGCATGTCTGAATTAGAGTGATGGCTACATGAGTAGAGAAAAGGGGATATATATGAAAGGTTTGGTAACTGATTCAATTTGGGAGGTGAGAGAAAGGAGACAAGAATGACAATACATTTTCAAATCTGTGCAACTACAAAGACCTCTATAATAATAGAATATTTTAACAGAGGGTGGGGAGAGTGGAATTTGGTCTTGTCTTGGACATACTGAGTTTGAAATTCTTACCAGGCATCCATTTGGGAATTTCAATTGACAGCTGGTGTTGGATGACAAGCTCAGGAGAGAGAATAGCACTAGGTGGTCAATAGACTCGAATGCTTGAATGAAGCCATAAAGGATAAGAATGAGAAAAGACCATTAGACAGGACAATTAAGAGATCACCAAAAACTTTAGAGAAGACATTTTCAATTGAATGATGAGGTTGGATTAAGAAGAGCTCAGAAATGTAAACAGTGTTAGATGGCTTTTTCAAGAAATTTAGCTGAGAAGAGTAGGAAAAAATAAATAGTGGTGCAGCCTGCGAGATGACAGTCCTTGTATTGACACTGGGTACTTCAGTCTCAACAATGGACTCTCTTGGCAGGTCTTGCAAGATTATTAAAGATGTCGAAGTAGCTTAGTTCTTAATATCACTTAGTCTGTTCTGATGTTCATGGGAAAACCTGGGATATCCTACTAGGTCAACAAGAGGTGCTATCAGAGTTGAAACTTGGGGAGGAAGCAATTGGCATATGGTGCCAAGCCAAGAAGTCCATGCATATCTTCCACCAACATGAGGGTCTTCCAGTGCAACATGGCCACCACCATAATCAGATGCATATCGGCTTATCCCAGAAGACATTACATCTATGGCTGTCTTACTAGTTCCACCTATATTTTTCCTCATGCTCCTTGATCTAATTGACTGGTCTGAGTAGGAGAACTCAAATATTTTTTTTCTCCTCATTTCCATATTTATACTTTACTTCTAATGCTATACTTCAGCAATCTTTTCTTTTTGAGGTTTATTCTAAGAAATCATTGAATCCAAATTCTAGTGAACCATTATCTATCAATTCTCAAGATAATATTCTTTCTCATTGAGTTCAACATTTGGTATATAGCCTCTGTCTCCACCTGTCCTCCTTTCTTTATGTTGGGGAATATAATATACACATTGATGTTTCTTAAAAAAACAAAGAAAAACATTTATTAACTTCTCAATCTACTCAACTCCCATAAACTTCTATACTTTAACTTAGTTATTTAAAGGAAGTCCCATGCTTGATGGTGCCATCATCCAAAATGATTCCATTTCTATGTTCAAAACATCCAAATTTATTTTATCTAATTGTTATCCCATACTAGGTTGGGCAAAACAGATTCTTTGACTGATTGAGGCATTAGGTCTAGGCTGAAAGGAAAATTTTTTGTTTGGGTTTTTGCTCTGATTAGGGAGGCTAAATGCAGGACAAAGAATTAAAAGAGTTTAAAGAAGTATGTCAAGGTCGCAACACATTGAGGGGTTGATCACTAGGATTCAGCAATGGATTGCAGATTGAGATCAGCTTTTATTGATAACTTTAATTATGAAGTAAAAGATAATTCAAATAGCTATTATCAGTAAAAAACCGTTTGGGTCCTTGTATCTCTGTTCCTCCTCAAGGTAGGAAGGAGTATGTGATCATTTCCATGTAGGGGTTCAAACATCAAAGGTAGGGGCACTTGACAAAGAGCAAGTAATGCTCAAAGCTGCAGACTCAGGGTCATCTTCCCCAACAAAGTCTCCTCCAACACTGATTGATAAGTAGGACTAGGAACAATGACTCATCGAGTCAATATACCATTCAGTAGCTGGTACCCAAGAAAGTTAAAATTATTGAGGACATGAGAGTCAATAGATAATGTTCCTGCAAGCCCCTTTGACATCATCCCAGAAGGCTGCAGCTTTGTACAGTAAGGAGATATCTCAGGATCATTGTGTCAAGTCTACAGAGACTTAGGATCGACAAAGAGACTATGGCCAGCATATTACTCTCAGAAAAGAATGCCATCTTGGGCTTGGTAGTTTTTGAAGGAAACTGGTAACCACCAACACCTACCATTCCCCTTAGCAAGTTTTTTTTGTTTTTGTTTTTCCTTGTTGTATGTTAACTTCTCTGTCTGTAAAGAGATATTGTGATTTCCATTTCTATCTTGCTGTTTGCTTTTACTGTCTCAGAACAGCTCTGATGATCTGAATCTGTGAGTATTCTAGATTTTGATCTGAGAGGGACCAAAGAAATAGGGCACACTGAATGATGTATCCTTGGTGCTTAATAAATGCTTGTTGCATGAATTAACCCCCTTTTGATTTATGGATGAGGAAGCTGAGATCCAGAGTTTAAGTAACTTACCCTAGGTCACACAGATACTAGGTGATACAATTAGGATTCAGTCCTAGGACCTTTGATTCCAAATGCAATGATCTTTCCACTCTAGCACACTGTTAAACAATCCCTCAGACCCTTTTTAATCGCCTTTAAGTACCAGCAAGCATAGACTCTCTTCCCCTTTGTTGGGAAGGCTTCTATAGCCTTATTCCAAGAAATTTACTTAACTCGTGTAAGATTCAGGAAGAACACAATGACTGTCTTCAAGTATTTGAATGACTGCCACATGGGGAGAAATCAGGTATGTTCTGTTTGGCCCAGAGGAGAGAGCCAGAAGCAACAAGTAGATGAAAAGCAACAATGATAGCAGCTAGCGTGAATGTAGCACTTTACAAATATTGCCTCATTTTATCCTCACAACAAATCTGGGAGGTAGATCTTGCTATTATCTCCACTTTAAATGAATCAGAAAGGTTTCTTGACTTTTGCTTAGTAGGTCAATTATCTAGTGAATATCTGAGGCTGGATTTGAGCTCAGATTTTCCCACTCCAGGTTTAGTAAGATTCCAGGTTCACAAGCACTCTATATGCTGTGCCACCTGGCCACAAAGAAGCTAATTTAAGCTTGATGTCAGGAATGGAATGGTCTTCCTGGAGAGGTTATGGGTCTCCATTTGGTGGAGTTTTTAAATAAAGGCTGGATGACCGTTTGTTGGATATGATATAGTAACCATGTAGCAGTTCTGAAACTTGATGACTTTAGGGACCACATTATAGTCTTAAAAAAAAAAAACCTTACCTTCTGCCTTATAATCAATACTGTATATTGTTCCAAGGCATAAGAACGGTAAGGGCTAGGAGAGGAGGGTTAAATGACTTGCCTAGGGTCATACAGTTAGGAAGTGTCTGAGGCCAAATTTGAACTCCCATCTCTAGGAATGGCTCTCAGTCCACTAAGCTACCTATCTGCTCCCCCATTATACACTTAAAAATTATTTGTGCCTTCAAATAATTTTTTGTTTGTGTGCGTGATATCTATCAATCATTACCATATTAGAAATGAAAGGTGAAAAATGAATATTTTATTGGTTAATATATTTAAAACAATAAGCTGATTACAAGTTAATAAGAATAACATTTTTTATGAAAAAAGTTCTCCAAAACAAAAAAAAAATTAATGAGAATGGCATTTGTTTACATGCTTTTTTTTTTTTTTGCAAATCTCCTTAACGCCTGGGTTAATGGAAAACAACTGGATTCTCATATCTACTTCTGCATGCAATCTGTTGCAATATGTTATTTTGGGTAAAGAATATTAAGAAAAGCCAGCTTCATACAGATATGGGCTTGGAAAAAGAAACAGCATTTTAATTAGCACAGAATGTCTTAGTAAAATCATCGAAATAGTTTTGACCTCACAGATCCTCTAAAAGAGTCTGGGGGACCCCCATCCCCAAGATTGTCATAGCATACTCTTAGAACTATGGCATTCATAAATGAGATGAACTAGTTGACTGTAAGGACCTTTCCAACTTTCAAATTATATCATTTGGTGAAATTCTTATGCAGACCTTCTTCTCTTGACTTCTACAAGTCAATCAGCTTCTTGAAAGAATTTTTGGGGGGATTGGTGTCATTTTATAAGCATTTTGTAATAAATTTGTAAGCATTTTGCAATAAAATAAAAATAAAATTTTGTAGCCAACTCAATGCTCATACTCTGAAAAAAGCAAGAAAAAAATCTGGTGAACAACCATTCAAAAAAAAATGAAAAGAAAGATCTCTGGTAAGGGGAGGTAATAGAGCTATAATTATAGCAGTGTTTCCATAATGACAGAGGAATGTCATGGTTCATGTCTACTCTCTGCAAGTATTTCTATTGCACCATACAAATAAAACAGCAAGCTATATTAAAAAAAAAAAGATAAAATGTGTTTGCAGGAAGGATCTGTACATTGAGCTCTGTATGTGTCTTTACACTCAGCTAATGAGTTGCCACTGGATGTTTTTGCTTTGCTCAGTGACATGTGGTACATAAATCATTGCAATATGTTAAATGCAAATGGTTGCTAATAGGGTAGCCATCTGCTCAGTGCCAGAGAGTTTGCTAAAGGAATAAGGTAAACCTTCTTTCAGATCAGGACAAATTGCTCAAATGCTACCTTGGTAAAAAAAAAAAAATACAGCTGCCTTTGTTAGTTTCAACTACCAAAAGACGCCTTTTCTGCATTTCATTTCCATAACTGAACTCCTCAGCCACAATCGGCGCTGCTCCTCCCTTTGCTCCACACCTTCAAAGTCAAGATTTTTCCAGGGTTGGCTGAAGTTCCCCTGAGACCTGGCGTTTCTGGAAGTCGTGATTGTGTTTGATTGCTTTAGAAGAATCGATAAGTAACTGGATGACCACTCTCTCTCTCTCTCTCTCTCTCTCTCTCTCTCTCTCTCTCTCTTTCTATCTCTCTC
>NC_058133.1:456578190-456708298 GCF_016433145.1 Gracilinanus agilis
CTTCCTTCCTTCCTTCCTTCCTTCCTTCCTTCCTTCCTTCCTTCCTTCCTTCCTTCCTTCCTTCCTTCCTTCCTTCCATTTTTCCTTTTGTCTCTCTCCATTTCTCCCCTTTACATTTCTCTCTTCCCTTCCTATCCATCACTCTCCTCCCTCTTAACTTAAAAAAAATCCCTTACCATCTCTCCTAGTATTAATTCTAAGAGAAAAAATCCCTTACCATCTCTCCTAGTATTAATTCTAAGAGAAAATAGTGGCAAAGGCTAGGCAATTGGGGTTAAGCAATTTGCCCAGGGTCAAATAACAAGGTAGAATCCAAAGTCAGATCTGAACCCATGTCCTTTGGACTCCAGGTCTGGTATTCTATCCACTATGCAATCTAGCTGCTTCCTCCTTCTTTTCTTATCTCCATATCTTTTTGTCTTTTATGCTCTCCTTCCTAATAAAAATTAACTTGTTGTTTAATCATTTCAATCATGCCTGACTCTTCATGACTCCATTTAGGGTTTTCTTGGCAGTGACACTGGAATAGTTTGCCATTTCCTTCTCCAGCTCATTTTACAGATGAGAAAATTGAGGAAAAAAGGTTGAAATGACTTGCCCAGGGTCAGTAAGTGCCTGAGGCCAGATTTGATCTCAGATCTTCTTGACTCCAGATCCAATGCTCTGTCTAACGTGCTCTATCCACTGAGTCACCTAGCTGCCCCAATAAAAATGAATCCATATAAGCTTATTAGTTTTATAATTATGGTTAGAAACAATTAAATATGTTCGAACCTAATTTTGGGGGTATAAGATGGTGTATACTCCAACATCCTTTAAAGTTAGAAACCATGTTTCAGAAATAATTATATCATTTTAGGATTATAAATATATGTTCTTGTTCAACAGTATAACTTTAAAAAAAATAATTTGATCAATAGAAAGACCTCTGGGACAGCTGCAATGCTAACAAAAAAGAGCTGTGAAATGTGGAATTTATCAGCCTGCTTGAACCTTTTATAAAGGGAAGTGTGCTACAGTCTTCATTACTTTTCTCCATCTCAGGATCCTTTGGGGGGTTGGGAAGTGCACAGGCTGATGTGCAGTGATGCACACACCAGCAGGGAGGGGACTCAGATACTTTCCATCTGTTCATTTTTTTAAAAATCTACTTGATTAGGCTGTTTGTCAACCACCTTCCCATGCTGTGCTATTCTATATTGAGTTTGGGATTTTAAAAAAAATGTCCTCTTTTTAGAAATTGAGAGAATTAAAGCTCTCTGACAGATTACATGGGCCAAATTCTACAACCCTCCCCACAGAAGTCTGTTTGATATCCTCATTGACATGACATTATCATTGCATTTGTTACAAAACTTTTCTAGAGGTGTAACTATTTTGATGAGTGAAAAAGAATGCATTTGTTTTTGATGATGGGGGCATTTAAAAAAAAAACTCCTTTGCAATTTAATACACTCCATTAAGACAACCAAAAATGTGATTTATGTCTAAAAATTCTCATTCTCTCTCAAACAAATCAAAACAAAATGTTTTATTTTCCTATTGAGAAAGACAGTACAGCATCATCCAACCACTGATATTCCTGGAGTGGGTCCAGGGTGTAAGTAGAGCTGTCACTTAAAATATTTTTGTCTTGCTAAGAGGCACAAAATGAGAATGTTCCAAGAGAGACAAGGAGTGATGTTGTGTATAATTCTGTTAATGAAGATCTGGCCAATTTATAGAGAGGAAAGAAATAGCACCTTTTGTTTTTTCGTCGTTTATCTGTGATTTTTGGCCCACGATTGTAAAGCTGATTTAAAATCATCTATGTTTAGAAATGACTGGTTCCTGAGTGCTTATGAGACCTCACAGAACACTGCTTATTCCATGTCTGTATGGAATTTTGGAACTTTGTTAGCTGAACAAACTATTAAAATGAAAGGAACCTTTTAAAAAGGAAAATAAAAAAAGAGAGAGAAAATGATTTTTCAAACTAGTTAATAATCAATTACATGGAAAATGAATTGAATCCACTGATCATATATAAGTGGTGCAAGACACTATGCTAGGCACTCAGGAAACACACAAAAAATATAAAAAATACCATCTGTCATTGAAGAATTCTCATTCTATTAGGGGAGATCTGACAAATAGCTAGATCAGTATGCATGTGGGTTTGTGTACATGCAGATGTTAGTATTAACACAGAGATGTACAAGATGCACACATATGACATAAAATTAATATATATGTATAAATAATACATATATAATATCTAATAAAATAAATCAATCATATTAATGGCAAAATCATTAATTTCATTAGTAATAAATTAAATTATTAATTAAATAACTAAGAATAAATTAATACTCACACACAAACAAAAAATAATTAAATAGTGAGATTAAAATAACAATAACAGATAAATAATATTAATAACAAATATAATTTCTGTATATATGTTTCTATGTAATCTCTGATATATATATATAATATATAGGGTATATACCTATATTTATCTAAATATATCTATAGCTTTCTAAATGTCTAGATAGATAGACAATGTTTCAAAGATCTTAGTTTAGTTTTTAGTTGTTAAAGGTTTAGACTACACTAAGACTTTTGGGACATTAAGCTGGCTAGCTAGATTTAAAAAATTTATATATATATATGTTATATATATAGTGATTATATATCATTTATAGACTTCAGGAATTCTACTTACGTAAATGAGTATACATACGGACATGTGTATATATGCAATTGTGTGTATTCACACCACACCCACATATATATTCATTTGAGGAGCATAGAGAAGGTATTAATAACCGAAGGTCCCTTGGCTGCTAGAATTCAGATTTTCTAGCACTTTGAAAGTCTCATTAACCTCTGTATGCTTCTAAGGAACCCTAGAGAGATTCTTAATGGTCTCCCTCTGGGTGCTCCACAAGTGATGAGAGGTGTCTGCCATTGTGGCCTCTCTAAAGTCACAGAGAGAATGCTGAACTAAAGCAGATTAACCTCACTTTCTATTTAAAAACAGGATTTTTCTTTGATGGGAATCACTCCAAGGAGTTGGATAGTAGTGGAGTTTACTCATGAAGTTAAAAGCCTCTCAGTTGTTCATTCTTGTTCCTAGAATCTGGGCAACAGCCATTCTGTTTTACTACACTCCAGTATAAGTAAACTTCCACATAGATTCTCCCTCTCATCTCCTTTTGTAGAGTATATTGACTCCCCCAAATTTCTGCTACTCTTTTCATTTTAAGAAAGATTTTGATTTGAAAACTTTCCATCTTTAAGTTCTTTCCTAGAGGTGCTAATCCCTTCTGATTTCTAGTCTAAGGAGAAAATCTGGTATAGACAAAAGAGTTCTGGACTTGGGAATCAGAAGATGAATTTGAATCCCACCTTGTGTGATATTCACTTTGCATTACTTCACTTCCTTGGACCTCAGTTTCATTTCCTATCTAGTATGGGGTCATTGGCTAGTAGATGAGTATCTTTAAAATCTCCTTTAAATCTATATTCCTATCATCTTCTAACAAATTACATTCCCAAGGTAATTGTTTTGTGTAGGTAAATGACTGAAGCTTGTTTGCTTTTCCTAAGAATCTTCTCTCTGGGAATTACAATTTAAAATTAGTTAGAAAAAACCCAAAGGACCCAACTAATTAAAAAAGATGGAGATGGCCATGTCTGGACAGCTTAATTCGGAGTTGGTAAAACACTGCCATTTATTTTGGTGGTATTTCATGTTTAGTATAACTGCTTCATTGAAGGCAGATTATCAGGCTGCACAGAACAAACTTTCTCCACTGCCCTGGATATTGTTGTGGTTTCCATAGAACATCCAAAGGGGAAAGACATGATGTTGACATCAAGACATGCTAGACAATGGGCAGGCGCTGGAAGAGAATGTTAAAAAGGAAACAGTCAATAATTTCCACATTAGGAACAGAGCCTTTATAGAGCATGTTCCCTGGACGCTTAGGTACAAAGTGCAATTCCTTGCCTCTACATATGTATTCAGCACAGCTGGCCAAAGGCAAAATTGCATTTTAGCATTCCATGCCAGGAGGCTACAGACTGCAAGAAGATACCCACCCCTTGAGAGGAGCAAAGATGCCAGGTGAAGCTTAACCCTGGGAGCATCCTATACAGACAGTGTCAAGGACGCAGCCAGCAGCTACATCAGCAGGTGACAGCGTGACTACCAGGGGTGTGATGACTCTTCTGGATCCAGAATACATTGCTTTCAAGGTGCACTTGCGAATTCGATTTTTGGCAAGTTTCTTTTCTTTTTTTTAAATCATTAGAGATATCAGAACAAGTGAAAAAATTTAAATTCAACATACAGTGTTAGCAGAACTTTAAAAAAGGCTTTCAAATGTATGAGAATATTGTAATAGAATAGAGAACTTCATTTAAAAGCATCCTGTTCTTTAGGAGCCATGGTCACCCAATATGAGGACTATTTATCTATATCATTAAGGTGGATTGTGTCTGTCATCTATTGCATGACAGTGTTCTCATGCTCATTTCCTATGCCTGTTTGTTTCTTAGGATCAAAGGTTTTTGAATTTGGAGTTGAGGAACCACCTAAGATGTTATTAATTCTCTTCTCATTTTATAGATGAGAAAATTGAGGCCCAGAGAACTGACCTACCTGAGGACACACAGGAAGTAGTGAACAAAGCCAGGTTTCAAACTCCAAGACTCTCTCTTACTTTCCACCATTTCTTTAAAACTAATAAATTTTACTTTCCACCATTTCTTTAAAACTAATGAATTTTTGCAAAAGGGATATTTTTCAATTTTCAAAATTTCTTTATCAATTCAATGATAAAGAAAGAACAAACATACATCCTCCCTCCTCCCAATACCTCTGAGACTTATTCTCCTATAAACCCTGATGGGCTCTGGGTGAATAGGTTCAAAACTTACCTCAGTTCCTACAGAGTATTGTTCACCCAATTTCATATCCAGATATGTCATGGTCAGTAGTTAAGTTCTTCTACAAGGCCGGAGTTGTGAAAGCCATTCCCACAAAAAGGTCACTCCTTGCTCCTTTGTTTATCAACACTGTGCTGGCTCCAAACCCAGCCTGGATTCTGATGCCTCGATTCTAATGGCTCACTCTCCTATGATTAAAAATTCCCCGGGCAAGGAGGCTTCTTTTCTCAGTGGTCAGATGGCCTTAGAGGGAGAAAGTCGTAAAGACTTTCCCTTATTGCATGCTCTCTGGCTGGATGTTGTGAGAGAAAGTCACTGAGCTCTTCCAAGTGTAAATTGAGAAAACAGACCCACTCCAATGACTCAGTCATCCCCCTTAGTTTATAATGTTTCCCTTATTCTGAGAGAAAAAAAAATCTCAGCTGCAAGGATCTCATTTGGCAAGAGATGCTGGTGGCAAAGGAGGCAGCTAGGGGATTCAGTGGATAGAATTCTGGTCCTGGAGTCAGGAAGACCTGAGTTTAAATCTGTAGTCAGACACTTACTAGCTGTGTGACCTTGGGCAAGTCATGTAATCTCTGTTTGCCTTAATCCACTGGAGTAAGAAATAGCAATCCTCTCCAGTAACATTGCCAAGAAAACCTCATAGCTAGTATGGCCAATGGAGTCATGAAGAGCCAGACAGAACTGAACAAAAGCATCTGGTGGCAAAATCTCAATGGCAGTTTAGCAGTGGAGGGTCAAGAGAAGAATGTTTCAAAAGGAAACTCTGGGAGAGGGACACATGTCTGAATATGGTGACAATGTAGACTACACAGTCCTTCATTTCTTAGCTGAGGCAGCTGCCATCTTTTCCCTCTAGTTCCCCAACCTCATAACCTGAACAGAACTCAAATTTCAGAGTGACGTATTCCTTCAGTAAAAGACCAGTGACATTGGTGGGGTGGGAAGGAGAGGGAAGAGAATATGATAATATAACTACATGCTAGGCACTGTAATAACAACTTTACAACTATCTCATTTACTTACGCGATCAATTAGCAACAACTTCCTGACATTACTCCCTTGGCTTCCATAACACAATAATTCTAGAATTCTTCTATCTTTTTGACTATCTTACTTTTGCCTCCTCTCTTTTCTCCCTCTCCCTCTCTTTTCCTTCTTTCTTTCTCTTTCTTCCTTCCTTCCTTTTTCCCATTACTTAGCACAGTACCTGGGATATAGTTGGTGCTTAAAAAATGTCTATTGATCAACGGGCTGAGTCTAATGTTGTTGCTTTTCATCCTTTATATTCGAAGAAGACCAATGACATCATAGGGGTGGGGGGGAAGTCTTGACTCTCACATGCCATGGATTTAAGTGATGAAGAGTTTCACCCATTCCTCAGCCTCACGGTCTTTTCCATAGTCACTGAAGACCAGTGGCAAAACAAAAGTCATTTTTGTGTGGGTGATAGCCTGGGATACAGTGGATGACCTTAGAATCTTTAATGTTTGACCAGACTCTAAGCTCTCCATAGTGCCTGCTTCAGCCATCTTCATGGCTGTCGGAAGAAATTGTTTTATCCATTTCTCCTGAAGAAGTCTTCATTTGCTTGAGGCAGATGTCCCCACTAACTCACTGATGGGTGTGAGGCTTCTTAGATACCCTTGCCATGATTTCACTCGTCTGCAGAGACAGTTCTACTGACATGTGGCTACTGCACATACTATGGCTATTTTGTTGGATATACTTATGTATACATATTGTTTTTATTGACAAAACATTAGCTTCTTGAGAACAAGGATTCTTTCATTTATATCACTCTATATTCTGTATGGAGAAATACATACCAAGACCTGGAATTGGGAAGACCTCGGTTCAAATGTGAAACCAAATGCTTTTTAATTGTGTGGCTCTGGCAAAGTCACAACTCCACTTACCTAACCCTTGCCCTTCTGCCTTAGAGTTGTTATTAAGATAAAAAATAAGGCTTTAAACATGAATAATTATCAATAAATTGATTGATTGACTTTGTTGTTCCAGTCTAAATCCCTACATCACATCAATCACCAAGTCCTATTGATCTCTTGAATACCTTTCCTTATTCTTCTCCATGGTGATGGAAATGATAAGGGGGATGGTGATGACAGAGACAGTAATGTTGGTGGGAGTGATGATAAGAATGAGCAAATGAGCTCATGCATGCATAATGCTTTGTAAACCTTAAAGTGCTATATAAAGGTGAGCTCTTGATGAAAGCAATAACACATTTTCTAATGTACTCAAAAGTTAATAAAGCACTTGCCCTCATTTTACCATGCTTGAGAATCACTTCCTGCACCTTTTCCTATTTAAAAAGAAAAAAAAAACCAACATTCTATGAAAATGTTAGTGAGAACCAACTTCTTGTAAGTCCCTGTCAATAAGGTTTGTTCTCACCCACACATACAAGCTCTCATGGTGCTGCCTAGCGAAAAATAGCATCAAAGTCTTAGCAATCTTGTAGTAAATAGAGAAGGAAGATTGAGGATGGATGGATTGGGCCCTTATTTTATAAAGATAGGAAAGTGAAGAAGAGAAGCAGGTGAAAATAATCCAAGCTTTCTTGTTCTCCCCATTTATTTACAGCTAGATAGGAAAACATAGTTTCTTTGGTATCATAGTTTTCTTTCTAGATGCCAACCACCTCTATACCAGAAACTTTCAGTCTTGCATCCATGGACTCGCCCAGGAGTCAATGGATAGATTTTTGGAGCTCTGTGAATTTAAATGGGAAAATAATTACAACTTTATTTTTGTTAACCATTAAATCAAATGTTTAATTTCTTGAAATTATGAAATATATATACATATATACATACATATATGATTCTAAGGAGTTTATAGGCTTCATCAGACTCTAAAGAAGTGCATGGAATAAAATGTTTAAGAACTTTTGTATCTATATACCTTGGGAAGTCACTGTGGTCTATAACAGATTTTTCTATATCTCACTTCCCTAATTCATATTCAGAGCTTTGGGATGATTTTGAGCCTAATGGCCAAAAGCATGCACTTAGCAGGTCTTATAAAATGTCTGGAAACATTAATTTGAACCTTTCCTAAAACTAAAGTCTTTACTTCACATGAAAGAAATCTTGAAGAAAGGCAAGTTTTGGCTCAATAAAAGGAAAGGCTTTCTAACTTTTAAAGCTTTCTGAAAGTGGAAATGTGCTGCCTTTTAAATTAGTGAACTTCTCAGTGAGGGATATCTTAAAGCAAAGGTTTCATGATTTCTTATCAGAATAGGTTGAAAGAGATGATCTTCCAAATCTGCAATTTGGATTCATTTAGGAATGGACTCCTTTAGGAATAGACTAAGTATTCAATCAATATGCATTTAAGTGTTGAATATGTACAAGCCTTTAGAAATAAACTCACACAAGGGGGCAGCTGGGTAGCTCAGTGGATTGAGAGCCAGGCCTAGAGACAGGAGGTCCTGGGTTCAAATCCGGCCTCAGACACTTCCCAGCTGTGTGACCCTGGGCAAGTCACTTGATCCCCATTGCCTACCCTTACCAATCTTCCAACCTATAAGTCAATACACAGAAGTTAAGGGTTTAAAATAAAAAAAAATTAAAAAAAAAGAAATAAACTCACACACATATAGGCACAGAGTTAGGTGTACTGAGTATGGAGTCAGTTGTACCCAAGTTCAAATCTGAGTTTGAACACTTACTTAGCTAATTAATTAATGTCTGTCTCAGTTTCTTCATCTGGAAAATGGGAATAATTGCACTTTCTTCCCTGGGTTCTTGTGAGGATCAAATTAGTTAATATTTTAAGGCACTTAGCACAGTGCCTGGCACATAGTAGATGCCTAATAAATTATCGTTTCCCTCATCATTTTAATCATTTGGGGACATCACTAAAACTTAAACTTTCCAATTATTATTCTTTACTTGAATGACTCATTGTCTTTTCTTGTCACATTTGTCTTTACTAGTTTCTTTCATTCTACTTGTCAGATACTGAAAAAAAATGACAATATTCTTCCTACTGACATACACCCACAAGGAGTCATTCAGTTACCCTGTGGATCATAGGCAATTCATGGGGACTTTAATGGGACAAAGTTTATATCTTCCTTCTGAAATTGCTTTAAAACTAAAATTGTTGGAAATTAAAGAGATGCCCATCAACTGAAGAATGACTATTACTGTATATGATTGTGATATATATATATATACATATATATATACATATATACACACACATACATATATATATATATATATATATATAATTGTATTGTAAGAAGGAAGGAAATTGATGATGTCAAGGAGATGTAGAAAGAATGATATAAAATGATGAATAGAAGAAGTGAACAGAACCAGAGAAACAATTTATACCATAACATCAATGCTATGAAGTGAATAATTTTGAGGACTTTTTATCAACTATTGATGAATGAAATGAGCAGAACCAGGAGAACGTTGTGTACAAAAACAAAAACACTATAAAAATAGTCAACTGTGTAAGAACTATGTCCAATACAATGTTTATTTGTGATTCCAGAAGTTGATGATGAAAACAGATTCACCTACAAATAGGTGATTGACTCAGTGGAAGAAAGCATGTGTGTGGTGTGTGTGTGTATAGTGGTGTCGTCCGTGATATGTGGCTATGGGTGCGGATTACTGTCAAGAGAATTTATTTTACCTGACTTTATTTGTTACAAGAAATTGTTTTAGTCCACTGGTGAATCTGCTTGCCTCAAGTATCTCTCCATTCTAACGTTTCTTCCATTCAGACACCAGTGATTTCAGTAAAGCATAGTACCATATCATCCCCTTATACAATAAACTCTATGGTTCCTTATCACCTCCAAGATCAAACACAGATGCTTTGTTTGATGTTCAAAGCCCTTCTTAACCTAGCCCTCTCCTACCTGTGCAGTCTTTTTTTATGTCTTATTCCCCACCAGGTACATTTTGATCCAATGACACCAGCCTCCTGGCTATTCCATGGCTCCAGGCATTTTCCTTGGTTATCCCCAATTCCTGGATTGCTCTTCCTCCTCCTACTTGAATGCCATCTTCTACATGAGAACTTTCCTAGCCACTCAATTCTAGAGCCTCTTTTCTCTTATTTCCCATTTATCTTGTATATAGCTTGTTCATACATATTTATTTGCTCATGGTCTTTCCCATTACGTTGTGAGTTCCTTCATGGCAGGGACTATCTTTTGCATCTTTTTTTATGCTTTAGCATTTTACCTGATGTATCTTATTCAGATATTTTAGTTATTTCTGACTCCTGATGACCCCATTTGGGGAGTTTCTTGGCAGAACTAGAGTAGTTTGCCATGTCCTTCTCCAACTCATTTTACAGATAAATAACTGAGGCAAACAGGGTTAGGTGACATGCCCAGGGTCATATAGCTATTAAGTGTCTGAGACTGGATTTGAAATCAATCTTCCTGATTCCAAGCCTACTTCTCTATCCACTATGCCACCTAGTTGCTGAGAGAGAGAAAATGAATCTGTTATTATTTTTTTCTTTTTTAAAAATAATAGAGAAGTTTGTGCAGTGCTACGGATGTGGAATGTTGCTTACAATTTAAAATAAGATCATTGTATTATTAGTTTTACTCACTGTTTTGTTTTGTTACAAGTCTGCTTATAAAGAGGACATAATCTATGTGTTCATTATGTAAAATCAAAGCATATTAACAAAAAAGGATATATTGGTATAAATTGTGTTCTCTCTAAATAAAATGAAAATTTCTTAAGGGCAGAGATAATTTCATTTTTTGTCATTGTATCCTTAGTCCCTGGCATATAGTAGGTGCTTCATAGATGTTTGTTAACTGTTTGCAAGCTTTTGCTAGGATCAGGTGCCCCGTGATACTAGTCATTTTATTTTTTTTAAAAATATTTAATTTTTTTATTTTGTTTTCTAGGAGTGAATCCCTTTGGGCTCATGATACTTCTGATGAATTTTTCTCACATGTTATAAAGCCCAATCTCCTCATCCCATTTAGTTGTGGTCTCAGCTCATTTTCCATCAGTATCACCTATTAGATTACAATTGACTGATATCGATATTAATATAGATAATTCAATGAAAAGTGAATGTTTTCTTCTAGGCAATATAATTTTTTTCCCCACTTACCTTGTTTATCCATTGTGGGTAAGTGTTTCAATGCCTATGGATTTAATTGAGATGGATTGTAATGTCTTAGGAATTTGTGCAATTATTAAGTGGTTCTTGGTGAATAACAACTTTTGGAGAACTTGACTATCAAAGGGAATGAATATTTTATTTGTATTCTGTGTAGGAAATTCCCTGTAATGATGGAGAACACAATCTTCAGATTTATTTCTCACTTCTCTTCTTACCACTGTTGTTTGAGACAATACTGCTTATAAATCTTCTATCAACCTCTTCCATGATATTTTGAAAATTAACTATAAGCTTTGATTACCACTTGGCTTTCTAGCAAGGAGATGAAATTAAAAGAGATTATTTCTAAACACTTTGACCCATCTGATTATGGTAACTTTTTCATTGCTTAAATTTCTGAAATAAATGATGATAGCATAAAAATCTGTATACTTGTCCATTTTTTTCATTCAACTGCTTGTTTTAGTTTGCTGCAACCAAGTGCCTGCTGTCTTCTCTTTTTTTTTTTCTTTTAATTGGCATTGATTTTGTCCTTTGTTCTAACCAGTCAATGATTTCACTGAACACAGATAACTTTTCTCAAATGGTCGCTACATTTCTTGACTAAGATATAGTCAATTTAACTTTGCCATGTCTATGTAACAACATCATGATATAGTAGAAATAAAACATTGGTTCTAGAGGCAGAAGTCTTGGGTTCATATCCCACTTCCGACAGTTATTACCTGTTTGGCATTGGGCAAATGACTAATCTCTCTGGGCCTCACTTGCATCATCTATTAAATAGGGGCAGGAATTGGACTAAATGGTTTCTTAGGTACTTTGCCACTAAAGATTTTTTGTCCTGCAAACTATTTTATTCTTTTTTCAGTGAAGATGCGTTTATTAAGTCTATCCCTACTATGTGCCAGCAGTCAATGAAATGTTTCACCATCACAACTTATATATGGGAGAAACATTTTTCATCATTGTCCTTTGTACCCAAATAGGACCAAAATGACACTACAATGTTAGAGTCAATTTACAGTGTGTTCAAATGTGGCTTATCAGACCAATTTGACAGCAGAAGGCTGTACCACAGTTTGGATACAACTAGTCATTATGAACATTTGGAATGGACATGTCTCTAAATTTGTCCATTTCATGTTCCTTTTGAACCACTCTTCTTTTGCTTTGCTGATAGAGCACAGTGCCTTCTTTGAGATGGGTATTCCATGCTGGAGAATCCTGTGGCAGTGACTCCCACGCCTCACAATTCATATCAAAGTTCTTCAGAGAGACTTTGAGAATGTCCTTTTATGGGGCAGCTGGGTGGCTCAGTGGCTTGAGAGTCAGACCTAGAGATGGGAGGTCCTAGGATGAAATCTGACCTCAGACACTGCTCAGCTGTGTGACCCTGGGCAAGTCACCTATCTCCTATTACCTAGCACCTACTGCTCTTCTGCCTTAGAACCAATACATAGTATTGATTCTAAGATGGAAGGTAAGTTGTTTTTTTTTTTTTAAGTATGTCCTTGTATTGATGGCAACAAAAAATAAACACAAGTTGATTACAGTGACAGGGAGTAAACTGGGGTGTCAGAAAAAGCCTCATGTGAGAGGTGATTCAGTTTTAAAGGAAACAAAGAGTTCTGAGGTGTCCATAAGAGCCAAAGTGCCTTATATATGTGAAGGAAAGACTGTGCAAAAGCCTGGAGAGAGGAGATGAAATAGCATGGGAGACAGATTAAGGTGATCAGCTTAACTTGACCGTAGAGTGATGAAAAAGAGTAAAATACCCTTGAATAAAAAACAAAGGAAAACAAAAATATATTTAGATATACTCTTGTTACAGGGTGCTTTCTTTCAAAGATGTAGCCCTTCTATAGGATAGCTGCACACTCTAGGTGGAATGCAAAATTGTTCTTCTGCACTGCATAATTGTATAACCTGTGTCTTTTTGCCCTTCAGGGATTTTACCATTTGTGCCAAATATGTACCCGGAAAATTTTTGGCATTAAAATTTGTTGTACAAAATGAATGAACAATGTAAAATTTGATCTAACTTACTTTGCATCGTGGTGACTGTTCTGTATAGTACCATAAAACTTTAAATAACAAAAAATTCATTTTCTCTATTTCAGTGAATCAGGGGTCAGAGAGTCCAAATCCATACTTAATACGTTTGTTAAATTATTATTTATTGTATGTTAATTGTATGTTATTTTAAATATCTTCTATCTTCTTAGGCCCTACAATGGTCTCATGTTATGGTAAAAGTACTGGTTTAATTTCAGAACATCTAAATTTGGGCAAGTTGTTTCACCTTTAAGACCAGTTTTCTCTAATGTAAAATTAGGAGCAAAAATGATCAAGTTGTTTTTAAAGGTCAGATCCAGTTGGAAATCCATAGACAATGAATGGCTATGTTTGGCCATAGATCAGGCTCTGGTAAACTTAGACCATCTCATGTCATATATTTCCATATTCGTTTTCATATTAGAGATGAATGAAATTGAAATGTGACATGAACAAAGCCAGAAAGGTAGTGAGCATAAGAGATGGGGCTTGACGCCAGCTCCTCTAACTCCAGAGCCAGTGTTCTTTTCACTATATCATATATTGTCAAAAGAGTTGTAGAGGCAAAAATTACTAAAGTAAGGATGCTGGCTCTAAGAACTTACAATTTATTAGGGAGGAGATATACAAACCAGAAAATAGTTGAAGACCATCTATGGAGTACTACACAGAACAATGTAGATTCTAAGAAGAATAAAAATTTAGAGAAGGCGAGAGTAAATGGAAATTGTTATAATTTTGGTGAAAGCTTGTTGAAAGACATTGACTGGATAAGGAAGGATGAGTAGGGTTGACTGAGGAAAGGGGAGGACATTACAGGATTTGTGAGAGACAGTAAGGAATCCAACCAGATTAGAGCATATGGAGGATAAATTTAGCAAATACTTTTCTACTAATAATAACAATATTGATAAAGTACTTGAAAGTTTTCTGAGTGTTTTACAAAAACTATCTTGTTTTATCCTCACAACAACCCTGGGAAGTAGGTGCTATAATTATAGCATTTTAAAAAGGAGGAAAAGGAGGCAGATAATGTTTAAGTGACTTGCCCAGGGTCACACAGCTAGTAAGTATCTGAGGACAAATTTGAATTCAGGCCTTCCCATCTTAGGCTCAGCACTCTATGCTTTATATCACATAGCTTTTAATTATGGAATAAAGTTAGATATGATACAGTAACTAAGAGGAACTTGTTATAGTTTTGTTTTGTTTTTTTCAGAGGAATGATGTTTTAGTAAGCAACTTTATTTTTGGTTAGAAGCAGTGTTTTAGTAAGTTAAACTAGCAGCAAATATGCAAGATGCATTGGGAAAGAAAGACTAGGGAAAAGGAAATGAGATGTGTATATGATTGGTAGGTGAGGTGATTAGTACCTTGATTAGAATGATGACAATGAGATTAGTGATTATTACAAAAATACCAGGGTTACAACCTATGTGTCATCCCCATCTTTTTTTTTTCCTGACTAATTTTCCCCCAATATTTTGCCAAGATGTGTTGATTTCACTTTTGTAATATGTCTTATTACATTACTCTCTTCTTTTTTTCTTGTTTACACCTGGTTTATTCTTTGATTTAATTGATTAACTTAATGCAGAGTCTAGGTAAGCTTCACTCATACATAAATGAGGAAACTGAGTCCAGGAAAAAGAAGGCTTTCTTTTTACCCCCAAAGGACACACAGTGGCACTCAAGTCTAGAGTGTAGGTCTTTTGGCTCTCATTCAGTACTCTGCATAGTATACTATTAGGTTAGACCACCCAGAAAAATTCTTTCCTGGACAGGAAAAGATGGATAGTTAGATGTTGATAATGATGACACTGATGATGTTCTTGCTTATGTTGTTGATGATGATGTTGATCATGATGATCATGTTGTTGTTGTTGATGGTGATGATGATGTTGATGATGATAATAAAATTTGAAGTTGTAGGTTTTCCTTCCATTTGAAATTTTCTGACCCTTCCCACTGTAATGATTAAAATTTTCTTGTAGATTGTCTCCAACCTCTTTCACCTTTCCATTGTACTGGCCTTCTCCCCCATCCTCCCATGCATTTCTTTATAAAATATAAAATTACACCATTTCATTTCTTTTCCCATTTCTCTTAGTATTATTTTTACCCCTAGTTTATATATATATATATATATATGTTTTTTTTTTTGACATTTCATCCTATACATTGTCATTGTTTCCTCTAAGTATACTTCTTCTAGCTACCCTGATGATAATAACAATTTTTAAGTGTTACCAGTATCATCTTTTCTTATCGGAATACAAATCATTTTAACTTATTGGGTCCCTTAAAAACAGTTTTTTTGTTTGTTTGTTTTCCCTTTCTTAATTGTCTTTTGGTGATTCTGTTAAGCTTTGTGTTTGAGCATCAAGTTTTCTGTTTAAGTCAGGTCTTTTCTTTATGAATGTTTGGGAGTTTTCTATTTTATTAAATAACCATACTTTTCTCTGTAAGAATATAGTCAATTTTGCTGAGTAGTTGATTCTTGATTGTAGACCCAGTTCCCTTGCTTTCCAGACTATCATATTCCATGCCTTCCAGTCCTTCAGTGAGGATGCAGCTAGGTTCTGTGTTATTGTAACAATGGTTCCAGGATATCTGAATGTTTTCTTCTTAGCAGCTTGTAGTATCTTTTCAATGGTCTGGTAGTTCTTGAATTTGGCTATAACATTCCTGGGGTATTGTCAATTTCAGATAACATGAAGGAGATGATTTGTAGATTATTTTAATCTCCACTTTTCCCTCTTGTTCAAGAATGTCAGGGCAATTTTCTTGGATTATTTCCTGTAGAATAATATCCAGGCTTTTTCTTTTGTCGTGATTGTCCAGTTTTCCAATAATTCTTATATTGTCTCTCCTGGATCTATTTTCCAGTCTGTTATTTTATCAGTGAAGTGTTTCATATTTTCCTCAATTTTTTTTCATTCATTTGATTTTGTTTTATAGACTCTTACTGCCTTGTGAAGTCATTTGCTTCTAGTTGTTGGATTCTAATTTTTAAAGACTGAATTCCATTCCTGGTTGTTAGGTCATCCTTCTCCTTCTGGTCTATTTTTCTTTGTAGGTCATCTTTCACTTTCTTTGCCTCATTTTCAAGCTGATCAATTCTGGCTTTCAAGACACTATTTTTTTTTGTTTGTTTTAGTTCATGTGCCTTTGTTTCCAGATGACTTATTTTGCTTTTTTATGTTCTTTTCCCAATTGTCTTCCGTCTTTCTTAATTGTTTTTGGAATTGTGTTTTGAGTTCTTCGAAAGCATGAGTCCAATTTGCTGGAGTTTCTGTGTTTTTGCTTGATATCCCTTGGTCCTCCCCTCTTCCATTTGTTTTTTGTTGATTACCTGGATAAAGGCTATCATTTATAATTTCTTTTATCTTTTCGTGTTGTTTACTCACATTTTTTTCCTTCTTTACTCCCCTGTCATTGATTGTAATCTTGCTCTCTGATTATTTTCTGGATCTGTGGGTTTGAACTATTCTGTTCTGAAGGGGATTATTCTCTACTCTGTTGCCTGACTAGATTAGGCTGATGAAGTCTTAATGAGCCCTGAGGTCAGATCCTCCACACCTGGCAGCAGAAGCTGAAGGTGTAGGTGAAGGTGTGGAGGCTGAAGGAAGCAGGGCTTCCTGCTCTGTTATCAAGGTATTCTGCCCATTGCAATCTTCGCCCTGGGTATTAAAATCAGCAGGATTCTTACAGTAGCTTTCAGTTCAGTTGGTGGGGGAAGGGTATTGAAGATTGAGATTCCTTGCCCTCTGAAGGCTTCTTATCTGCCCTATTGATAGACTAGATTAAGCAGGGGCAGAGCTGATTTGTGGAGTTAGATGTGCTCTAAGGCCAAAACCTCTAGAAGTGGAGGCCCAAGATGGAGAGTAGTGACTGTGACTAGGCTGCCCTCCCTTCTGCACCTCTCCTCCAGCTGCCTCCCTGAAGGCTATGGTCAGAGCTTTGAGCCTGGCACAGCTATGCCAGCAAGGCATCCCCTCCAGACTGCAGCCCTCAGCCCAAGATTCCAGCAACCACTGGAGACTCAACACAGTAGGTGGGGGTGGGGTCTTGGGACTTTTCTTCTTTTTCTTTACATTCAAGAATTCAGCCTTCTCTGTATATCTTTTTTTTTTTATTTTTTTTTAAACCCTTGTACTTCGGTGTATTGTCTCATAGGTGGAAGATTGGTAAGGGTGGGCAATGGGGGTCAAGTGACTTGCCCAGGGTCACACAGCTGGGAAGTGGCTGAGGCCGGGTTTGAACCTAGGACCTGCTGTCTCTAGGCCTGACTCTCACTCTACTGAGCTACCCAGCTGCCCCTCTCTGTATACCTTTTAAGTTGAATGGAGCAGGAGGGTCCTCCAGCTCTGTCCAATTGTTAGATTTGGTTTTCTGTCCATTCAAAACACTTTGTTTTTTATTGGTGTGGGTTTTGACAGAGGTCTAGACTTTTGCTGCTTCTAAGCTGCCCATCTTGACTCCCCCCTTGCCCCCACACACACCCAAAATAAGCTATTTTAAAAGAAATTCCATACTACATGTTGATACAATCTTTAATAATACTTTTATGACATTTTACAATCAATTTTTTTCTTCCTTCCTTCCATTTCTTTCCTCTTCCCAAGATGGCAGGTAAAATAGGTTGTGCATGTGTTATCATATAATATGTATTTCCATGTTTGTCATGTTGGGAAAGAAGATACATATTGCTTACATCAGAGAAAATTTCCTGGAGGAAATAAAGTGAAGAATGGTACACTTCAATCTACATTTAGATTCTGTCAGTTCTTTCTATGGCCAGGGATAGCCTTTTCCATCATGAGTCCCTTGGAGTTGTTTTAGAACCTTGCATTACTGATAATAGTTAGGTTATTCATGGTTAATTGTCAAACAAATCCTCTTTTTTAAAGAAAATCATAATTAGGTAAAATGTGAGGCTTCTGAGTGATTTACAAAACTTTGATTATTTTATTTCTTCTCTTGACATCACTTTTCCAGCATAGTTTGCCTCAAATTTCCTTATTCCAAACATTCATAATAAAATAATTCAGTATGCATTGTGGCAGTAAAAAATTACATATTTTTATCCGTTATTTAGTATAGGCCTTGCTGAGGAGGCGGTATGGCCACTATAGAAAAATGCTGGTCTTACAAAGGATCTGGGTTCAAATCCAGCCTCTTAACAGTTACTATTTGTATGAGCATGGGCAAATCACCTACTCTCCTAGGGCCTCAGTTTCCTCATTTGTAAAATGAGAAGGTTGGATTAGATGACTTTAATCTCTTTCAGTTTTGGATCTATAATCCTTTGGTTTATGAGAACTTAGTTTGGAAGATTCTGTAAAGTTCTTCATCAATTTCTGTTTCTCTATCCTCTAATTATTCTTGTTGCATCAATTTATAGGTATCTTCATGGTAGTCTATATATTTGCTTCATCATGAGCACAATATGGTGAAAAGATCAGCTGTCCCAAGTAGTGATATTTCTTCTGGCCTATGGGCACAAGCAGAAATCTAGTCTGCCAATTTTTTATTTTCTTTCTTTCCTTATGAGAGGAATCTAAATCATCCCACCATTTATGCCTTATTGTGTGTGTGTGTGTGTGTGTGTGTGTGTGTGTGTGTGTGTGTGTGTGTGTGTATATAATTCTAATGAATGTGTTTTGGTTGTTCTAGTATATCAGCTAGATAAATGATGGACAACAATACACTGCAAATATGAAGGACTAACTCAACATTTGTTTTAACTCCTTATGCCCTTTGTCCCTTTTCAACCATTTTAGCATCATTACTGTGGAAACAAGCTAAGTTTAACATAGGATTGAGTTATTTACTTTTGCATAAAAATGATCTATTTTATCTTTTGTAAATTTCAATAACTCCAATCTTTGAAACATAAAAAGAAAAGAGCTGATAAAAAGGGTACATGAAACTATAAGCTTGAATCATTTTTTAAAAAATTCATTATTGTACCAGTAATATCAAACTCATCCTATTGGTTTATGTCAAGGATGGGCAGCGAATTAAGGCCCACAGGCCAAATCCTTCCCATTGTCTGTTTTTCTATAGTACATGAATTAAGAAAGGTTATTATATTGGACAATGTTAAAAATATTATTTTCTCACTGGCATACCATCTAGCTGAGTGACTAATTTGCCAGCCTCTGTTTTATGTCACCTTCCCTCCTCATTTTTCATTTATTTCTCAGATTTTGATATGGTTGTTTCATTTCATATGTCTCTCCATATTTAATTTTTTTAATGTCACATTTTTTATATTTAAATCCTTTGTTGTGTCAATAGTCTCATCAACATAGGTGCTTGCTCCAATGACATACATCAAAATCTAACCTTGAACTCTCCTGTCAACCTTTTCCAAGAAATAGTCCACAGGGGTTTCATTTGACTTAATATTGCTGAGGTATAATTTCAGCCCATGGGTGGTCCAGTTATTCATTGTCACTTCTTGATTGTCCCCTCCCTTTTTTTCCTATATGATGACATCTTTTGGATTATCACACCCAAGCTATTGTTAGCAATGTACTCCAAATTTATTTGTTGTTTTTCAGGCATTTTCAGTTATGTCCAATTCTTTGTGACTCCATTTGGGGTTTTCTTGGTAGAGCTACTGACATGGTTAACCATTTCCTTCTCCAACTCATTTTATAAATAGGGAAACTGGGGGAACAGGTCTAAGTGGCAGCCAGTAAGTGTGTGGGGCCAGTTTTAAACTCAAGGAGAGGAATCTTCCTGACTCCTAGCTGTTACTCTATCCATCATGCCACCTAGCTTCTTAGGAACCTATTTAGTTCCACCACATAGGTCTCCAATGACCTTTAGGTGACTTACCATTTTGATTTCTGAGAGGCAATAGTGTTCCAAGATACAAAGTCATGTTTAGTTTACCATATATGTATGCAGGAAACTTTAGGATATCTGTAATTTTGATTTCCTAGGGATTATGGTAGTCTAAGATCCAGAGCCATAGAACATCACTAGAATATTAGTTTTAAAAAATCATAGGTTGTTATTTTCATAAGAAGCTTTGAGTCACTGAAGGAACAGCACAGTTCATTGGGTGCAATCAAGATTTCTTTCTTCCCTTTATTCATTTTTGAGTCCAGGTCAAATGAATGCAATGTCTATTTCAAATAGATATACTGATACATCAGCTCAATGGGCTATCCATCTAACTTTTATTATTATAGTCTAAATAAGAGACATTAAGTCTAGAAATCAAATACAAAATTAAGGCTTTCAGCATAGGCATAGCATAACTTAATGTGTGAAAAAGGAAGATTAGCCCAGCAATGATGAAGAATGAACAAGAACAACCAAAGAATAAAATTTAGAAAAATGTTTTAGGAAATAGTTGAAATACTCAGGTGATATACAAACTTAAGATAAAATTCAAGAATCTTTAAAAGGACCCTTCAAAACAGTCCCAGAAATTAATGATGAAAAATATCATATGCCTTCAGAGAAAGAACTGATGGAGTCTAGCAAAATCTTCCTTCCTTCCTTCCTTCCTTCCTTCCTTTCTTCCTTCCTTCCTTCCTTCCTTCCTTCCTTCCTTTTCTCCTCCTCCCTTTCTTCCTTTTTCTCCTCCTCCTCCTCCTTTTTTTCTTCTTCTTCTTTTTCTCCTGCTCCTACTCCTGTTTCTCCTTCTCTGTCTCCTTCTCTTCTTCCTCCTACTCCTCCTTTTCCTCCTCCTTTTCTCCTCTTCCTCCTCTTCCTCTGCTTCTTTCCTCTTCTTCCTCTTCCTCCTTTTTCTCCTCCTCCTCCTCCCTTTTCTCCTTTTCCTCCTTTTCTCCTCTTTCTTCTTCTTTTCCTCTTCCTCCTCCTCCCTTACACAAAATAACTAATATGCAAAAATATTTTATATGATTGCAAGGTAAAAATCTATATCAAATTGTTTACTGTCTCCAGGAGGTGGTGGGGAGAGAGTAAGGGAGAGAGAATGGTAAGGAGGAAAATAATTTAGAATTCAAATTTTTAAATGAATGTTAAAAATTGCTTTTTCATGTATTTGGGGAAAAGTAAAATATTACTTAAAAATAATAAAAGGACCCACCCAGAGAGACTAGGTATCTCAGAAACTTAGGTTGATTACTGGGGTTAGATGGTTTAAGGAAAGAGGTATCTTCTCTAATCATACAGTATATGAGATTCAATTTACAGATTATGCCAGCTTTGGATATGAGGAGGTGAATGAGTTTCAAAATGTCTCCTTTTTCCTTGCTTCTCTGTTGTTGTCTTAGAAAGACCTACAACATGGGAATTTTCTCTTCCTAGTGATTAGAACAAGTGTTCCCAACTGGGACCAATGAGAAGTGAGCCCCTGCAGAATCACATCACTATTCTTAGGTTTTCCCTTGGGATCAAACAGAACAATCTGGTAGGATCAAATGATTTAAAGCTACATGCAATCACAGACATTATCTTGTCCAACTCTATTATTTTAGCGATATGGAAGCTGAGACCCAAAATAGCCAAGTGACTTGCCCAAGGTCACACAGGTAGTAACTGATCAAGAATTCAAATCATACTATTTGCATATTAAATCTAGTGTTCTTTTTTTTTAAGTTGGCTGTCAACATTAATAGGTAAAAAAATTAAATGATCCAAATGGGAAGGAAATAAAGGCTGTTTTAGAATTATAAAAGGAAGAACTGAATAAATAAGATTTACTTCTTCATATAATGAATCTAAACACATTTTTTGTTGGAGGATTTCACAATTCACTTTCCTTAGTGATGACTAAATTATTCATATCTGGCAATCTAGTCCTTAACTTTTCAAATATATGTGGTTGTGATGGGGAGTTTATACAAAATGAAGGAAAATATTGATTGCAAACATTTGAAATATAGATGATGGCATTTAGTCTTTCTGATACAAAGAATATTGAAGTTCCTAAAAAAATTATGTGTTCCTGATTTTTGAAAGGTATTTAGAATCACCCAGAAAAGAATTTACAATACTGCTTCTCAGCTTACTGAGCAGATCAATTTGCTTTTGTGGATGACAGTTAAGAAGAAAGCAACACTGAATCCATTCTATGCATTTTTTAAATGATTTTTAAGTTCTCCAAAAGATTCATGACATAAAAAAAGTATATCCAGCACCACAGAAGGAACATAAGTAGTCTGAATGCAGAATGAAACATACCATTCTTTATTTTATTTCCTCCATGAATTTTTCTCTAGTGTAAGCAATATATGTCTGGTTTCACAACATAACAAACAAGGAAATATGTATTATATGATAGTATATATACAACCTATATATTACCTGCCCTCTTGGGAGGAGGGAGGGAGGGAGAGAAAGAACACAGATTGTAAAATATCAAAAACAAATATTTAAAAATTGTGTTGATATGTAATCTGAAAAAATAAAAAATTATTATACTAAAAAATGATTTTTAAACTGAAAATCTTTTGGTGCAATAGAACAAGCTCTGGATTTAGAGTCAGAGGGCCTAAGTTCAAATTTCACCTCTGATGTTTCACCTCAGTCTGATGACTGAGACAAGTCATTTAACTCTCCTGAACTTCAATTTCCTCAACTATAAAATGGGGAAAATTAGACTAGACGGCTTTTGAGCCCCCCTTTTGGTTCAAGATCTGCGAACCTATCACCCTCACTTCTACTTACTAGTCCTTCTTTTGTCTTCCCTATCTGTACAGCATATTGAAGCTACTTGCAATTAACTTCCTCAACTCTATTCCCTCCAGAACTCAGAACTCCACAGCATGATCACACATTCAACTACCTTCTCTTCTGCCTCAGAAGAAATTTCCCTATGTCTTGATGTACTTAGTTTCTCTTTGATCATCTCTTGCCTCCTCCAGGACCGTGCCCCAGCAATAATCTCTTATCTCATGCATTTTTTAATCTCTTCCTTTGTACTTTCTCCTTTCTGTCCACCTACAAATATCTCAGATCTCCCCCTTTCTAAATTCTACTTACTACTACTACTACTAGCACTACCACCACCACCACCACCACCACCACCACCTCCATAACTGCTATACTATTATTACAATCACTACTACTACCACAACTACTACTACTATTAAAAATAATAAACAATATATATTCATTGCCCTGGGGATATTATTCTAATCTCTGTTCTCATTTGATAAGTCAGATCTACAGCATCTAGCTACTATCTGTCTCAGAACTCTTAGGGTTAGAGCTAAGTAGTAGAAGCTAATGTCTCCCTCCACTGCTGTAGCAGCAATCTACTAGAATGTTTTGCTCCTTGATAATCAATTTATATCAATTAGTTATTCAGATAATTAACTTTTAGAAGGTGGTATGTAGAGGAGAAATACATGGTTCAAGAAAAAAAATCCTCCAGGGGTTTGTGCAACATTCCCCCATGAGTACATAAAGAATCTAGGAGAAAATTGACTAAGGGTTACAGAACTTATCTGGGAGGAGGTTAACTCATAGCTCCTAGAAGTCCTTGTAAAGGAATTCTTGGTCATCAGGTTGTTTCTCCACCTTGAACTCTTTGTAGAAACTTGGATCTGTGTCTAATTCTTGGATCCTGAAGCAGAAACTGACATTGTGAAGATGCCACTAGAATGTCAGTGGGAAGATGGTAAGTCTGAAATCCTCTTGACGTCTCCCTGCCTCAAAAGCTCACAGATACCATTTTGATCAGAGTTGGAAAAGAAACTTATTTGTTCTCTCTTCTTCCCTCAAGTGCTTCTTCCATAATGTTTTGTCTGGAATGATCTCTCTTGGCTCACCACTCACTTTTATCTCTTCATTTCTGAACAAATTTCTAGTTTTACACAATTCCTCAAGGACTTTGCCAAGTTCCTCAACAAACTGGAATGCACTTATTATCAGTGCCACTTCAGTTTCTCCAATGATTTTCAAAGACTTCTTCTACTTAGTCTAATACCTTTGAATGATTATCTAAGACATAGTAACCCGGTTAAGGTATCAGGGATATAATAGGATAGGAAAAGAAAAGGAGGTATGGTTGGGAAGTCATAAAGATAATGAATGGCCATCATTGGATCCAATCCTTGTTAAGGTAATTTATATGATTATAGTACTTAGTACTTACTGCAGATGGGATGGTATGATCAAATGATTCAGTTACCCCTTTCCCCCTTACAAAAAAAAAAAAAACAACTAAATTCTTTTGTCCCTGATCTACTGTCGTTTTTTACTTCATTATTAAAACTTCTTGAAAAAGTTATCTAAAACTGCTACTTCTACTACCCTTGGGATCTAGTCTGGCCTCATCACCTTGCAGTCTGTTTTTTCCCACCATGAATTTGCTGAAATTGAACCATAGAATATCAATACTCATCCAGTCCAACCTATACTTAAAGTGTTTGCTTCACTTGAAAAGTTGAAAAATTCCAGGTGAAATCCACCAGTTGGGAAATAGCTGAACAAGTAATGGTACATGATTGTGATGGAATATTATTATACTTTAAGAAATGACAAGTAGAATGCTTTCAGAAAAATCTGGAAAATGTTACATGAATTGATGCAAAATTAAATGAGCATAACCAGAACACTGCACACAGTAATACCAATATTACATAGTGACTAAGTCGGTAATACAGTGGCCCAAGACAATTCCAAATGACTCATGATGAAAAATGCCATCCATGTCCAGAGGGAAAAAACTGATGGAGTCTAAATGGAGGCTGGGGAATCTTTTTCTTTTTAAAAGTTTTTTTTTCATTATGTTTCTTTCACAACATGGCTAATATGGAACAATGTTCTGTTTGATTGCACATGTATAACCAATATCAAATTGCTCATTTTCTCAGTGAGGGGAAGGAGAGAGAGGAAAGGAGAGAATTTTGTGATTCAAAATTTAAGAAGAGAATTGTTAAAATTATTTCGACATGTAATTGGGAAAAATATTTAAATTTAAAAAAAGAAAAATTCTAGGGATTGTGGACCTAATTCTACCTGAGGCAGTCCATTTCACATTAGAGTAGCTTTAATTGTTGTGCAATTTTTCCTTACACGAAACAGGATTATGCCTAGATAGAACTCCTAGTTCTGGCCACTGGCCTCAAATGAAATAACTCTCATGTCTCTTCAACATTTAGGTCTTGAATACATCCATCATGTTTTCCCTGAGGTTTCTTGTCTTGAGGCTGAACAATCTTGGTTCTTTTAGCTGATCTTTAGCTGATACTGTCTCATCCTTCAATCCCCTCTCCACTGGGCAGATACACTAAAACTTGATAATGTCATTCTTAATCTGTGGTTCCAGAAATGAGCTCACTACTCCAGGTGTAGTTTGACTCAGAGCAAGTTGTGTTTATCATCTCCTTTGTTTTGGACCCATCCAAACAATGCATCAATCCATAGTCACTTATTATGCATCTGTTATATGTCAGAAAGGCATTGGACTTACAAAGAGAGAATTGAAACAGTTTCTGACCTCAAGGAACTTATATTCTATCTTACAATGTGCTGACAAATGTATAATAGGAGGTTGGGAGGGGAGAGTGTGATACACTTAAATATAACTTGTATTATTTACATATATCATATATATTTATATATGCATGTAAATATACATTTCCTGCATCATTTACTCTAGACAATCAATAAAATAATAAATAAAGCCCTGACATATTGTTTGCTGAGAGTGAAGGTATAAATGCTCATACTGAAAATTTAACAATCATCTTTTGGAAGCCATTATAAGGATGCAGCAAATCACTAATTTTAACTATGACCCTTATGTTGTTGCTTAGGTTTGTGTTAGTTTGTTATTTTTTATTTGATTATTAATAGTCTTTTGTACATGAAACCACTTGGATCTTTTCGCTTTAGCAATTGGGTAGCCATGATTTCCTTATTTTGTGCTTTTTAAAAAAATCAATCCACAAGACCTTTGTTAAGTGTACCAGGTACTGTGAAAACAAATAAAACAATCAGACAGATCCTGACCTCAAGAAATGTATATTCTATTGGAGAAAACAAAACCTATATGGACAGAGGAGCAAAAGGAGCTGTGGATGGGAAGTTACAGAGATAATGAGTGGATTTGACCATTGGTTGACCCAATCTTTGGTGAAACAATTGCTGTGATTGAAGTCCTTAGAATAAGAAGGAAAGGGAGGTCCATGGGTAGTAGTGAAAATGTCTGAATCAAGAGTAGATTTTGTAACTGCAGGCAATGAATGATGAGCCAAGTGGATAACTCCTCCTAGGCGTGGTTTCTGGGAGACTGGTTTGGAGAGTGAACAGCAATATATAGTAAGTTTGAAAGTGGCCAGAGTTTCTGAGTTTCAACATTTTTTTTCGTCCAGTTCAGTATCAAAAATTACTTTTATGTTGCTAATAGATCTGGTTATTAGATAATTCAGAATTTAGAAATCCAGTGCCAGTACTACATATTAGAAATATCTTCTATTGTATTACAAATTTTTACAAGGTTTTGGATTTTAAATAATAGCAGAAAATCATTTTCAACACCATTCCATTAAAAAAAATCTATTTGCATACCTCCTTATCACAGTTCAAAATAGTTCATCCTTCCCTGTCATATACATCCATGTAAGCAGATTTTTATGCATTGAAAACATGGTCTTAAACTTTGCCTAGAGTCATATAACAACGTTGGAATACCAAAAGTATAGGAATTGCAGCTGGGACTGTGTAACTAAGGTCTTCCCCTTGAATTGTCAGATGTTTATTGTGGGTGTTTGGGTTTTGCTTTTTTTTTTTTCTCTTTCCCATTGTTGTTATTAATTCTAGATCCAACTGGTCCTTAAGTAAATTAACGAAATATTGACAAACCGCCATCACAGTGAGCCATGCTTTGTAACAACCCCGTAAAGGAATACTGACAATTCTGGACTCTCTGCTCCATATGTTATTCTGATTGTGTGAAAACTTGAATCAGTATCTAAAAGCCAGGTGGTTACAACTCCCACAATATTGGTTTCCCAGTTAAGAGGCAGAAATTCACATTTAGTGCTAGTAAGAGGATCATATGACTCGTGTATAATTATGTGCATTGGCTTTGACACCCTGGTTTAATAGCAATCTCAGTAATTGTGTTCCCCCTGTCCAATTTTTCTCCTCACTAAAGCTAGATAGACGTAAATCACAGTTTATAATCATGAATCAGAACACAAAGCAACATGGATAGCCATTGATTGCTGGGGCATAAAAATAGCAGATGAAAATGGAGTGATTGAGTCTGAACCATGTTGGCAGACCAGTTGTGGCAAATGGACAGATACTTAGATGGCAGGCAAAATCTGGACCCACAAGGCTCTTTGTACACTTCCTTTGTATGGAAAGGCTTAATTGTGTGGGGGGAGAGTGGACTAGTGACATTATTTGTGTAAGGATCTCCTAGTGACTAAACTCTTAATTCATTTTAGTAATTTATATGCTCATTAATTAGTTGAGTGGGGTCTGAGAACTTTGGTGAAATGAGAGTCAGTAAAGATCCAAATCAGGATCTGAATTTGATTCTTCTCATCTGAGGCCACCTCTGTTCATCACACTATGCAAAGGGAAGGACTAATGTGTGTGTGTGTGTGTTTGTGTGTGTGTGTTAATTCTTCTCTTAATGTTGGAATCAAATGATTGAAGAATTTGTAGATTGGATTCACTCTCTGTTTTTCTGTTTGGCTAGTGGGACTTGGGAATCTGCAACTATATTCCTTGATGGCCAGAATCTATGAGTAACTATGATTAAAGAGGGCATGAAACTCAAAGTTCATCTAATCTAATCTAATCTAACATCATCAACAAAAATAAGTAACTGAGGCTTGAGGAAGCATTTTTGAAAAGGCCATAATTCTAGTGGTAAATGGTGGTGTTCGAATGGAATAATAGTTTCCTGCATTTCAAGTTCATTGTTTTTCTAACATTTGGTTTACTCTTTTCCATTTCAAAATGTATATTCACCTGTAGCATCCTTGGAGAAGGAAATAGCCAACCACTCCAGCATCTTTGCCAAGAAAAGATCAAATGGCATCACAAAGAGTCAGACATGTCTGAAAAATGATTGAACAACAGAACATCTAGTGAACAGGATATCCAGCTCTTATCCTAAACATCTTTATCTTGAATTGATAAATTTTTAGATGTGAACTTGATGTAACCTGATAAAACCATAGACTTTTTTAAGATCTATGACTTCATTAATGTGAATGCTTCTTGCAAGAGTACACTTTATGCCCTTCAACTTTATAAGTAGATGCTGTTCATGAAGTGCTAAGGCCCCCAAATCCATCATCTAGCAGCCAGACTTCAAGGGATGAGCCAGCAAATCAGAATAATATTGTATCTTCCATCACCATAAAACATCTATCCTTGTCAAAACATTTAGATTCTTTTCTGAAGTTGTCCATCAGCAGACATATAATGATTGACTCAAAAACATTAATGCTCCTGAATGAAAGTGAGTGGATCAGAAAAAAAGATTCAAAGGGGGGCCAACTCAAGGCAAATTGTGAAATAGGAAAATGTCTTTGTTGCTTTTATGCTTATCTCCTGTTACTTCTTGCCCTTAATAAATGCCCCCTTAATTCTGCCCCAGTCATTCAGTGATTTCAGGGTACCTCTTAATGCCTGTTTAACATCACCCCCTGGGAGTAATTAGGTTTTTTTGGTGGATTGAGAGCCAGATCTCAAGATGGGAGGCCTAGGGTTCAAATCTGACCTCAGATACTTCTTACTGTGTGACCCTGGGCAAGTCACTTAAGCCCTATTGCCTACCCCTTAACCCTCTTCTGCCTTAGAACCAATATACAGTATTGATTTTAAGATAGAAGGTAATGATTTTTTAAAAAATCACTGACCAGATCAGACATTGTACTTCAATATCTCTCCCTTGCCTCCCTTTCCTCACCTAGGTAAAACCTCCATCTCTTCATCTAAGAGACTTCATTTAGCTATAAGGAGAAAGTGAACTATTTAATGTGACTAGTGAATAACAGATCAATTCAAATAGAAGTTTACTAAGGACATTAAACAATAGGCATGAGATGTGGATGAATTTAATTCAACAGACATTAAGCAACAACTATGTTAAGATGCTTTACTCACTGATTTAATCTATTAACTCTTAAAGGAATATTTATATCTTAATAACCATATTTTTAACTAAGGATGAAATGCCATCGAAGATAATCTTGAAGAGGTATGTACTCCTAAAAAACAAAATATGAACGCTTGTTAGGACCCCACTCTTCTCAGTTACTCTTGCTACTTCCATTCATATCCATTGTCTCCTCCTATAATCTTGGTGAGGAGACAAAACTTCCTGATGGAATAAAACTCTGCAGAGGCTCAAATTATCTTCTGGATTAGTCTAAACAGCTAAGCACTTCTATTTTAAAAGTCAGTGGAGGGGGCAGCTGGGTAGCTCAGTGGAGTGAGAGTCAGGCCTAGAGACAGGAGGTCCTAGGTTCAAATCTGACCTCAGACACTTCCCAGCTGTGTGACCCTGGGCAAGTCACTTGACCCCCATTGCCCACCCTTACCACTCTTCCACCTATAAGACAATACACCAAAAATTAAGGGTTAAAAAAAAAAGTCAGTGGAAGATTAATAACTTAGATTGAATTCTACCCCTTTCTGGCCCCTTCAACTTTGTCCTAATGTTGTCACTTCCTCAAATGGCAGAGTTGGAAGAGGTAAGAGTACATCTAGTCCATCATCTGGCCAAAGTTTAAAACCCCTGTAAAACATCAACAAGAAATAATCTCCCAGATTCCACTTGAAAATTCCAGAAACAAGGTACTTGTCTCCTAAGACATCCCAGTACATTTTAAATACTTTTGATTGGTACAAAGCCATTTCTTGGGTTGAGGTCACATTTCTTATAATTTCCACCAATCTCTTGATTCACTCCAGTTCACATTACAAACTCCCTATAAGACACTCTAACATCAATGTCCAGTAAGCATCTCCAGGACCATGGGTCTAAATATGGAATCTGCATGTAGTGCCCGAAAAGTCTTACTGCTCTTTTTAGCCTATATAGTTTAAAATTGCATTAAGATTATTTCAACATGTTGGCTTTTCTCATGAATTTATCCCTCCTTTAAACTACCTTATTTACATTTGGAACATCACTCTCCTTCTAGTTGCAGATTTGTAAAGCAAAACTCAACCTCAAATCTTTCTTTTCTTTCACTTTACATATTCAGTCACTTGCTAAGTTTGATAAATGTTTTCTTTATTCCATCTCTTACAACTGTCCCCTTCTCTCTGTGTGTATAATTTCCACCTTAATACAGGCCCATATTATTTCTCCTATGGACTATTTCAATCATTTCCTGATGACTCTTCATGCTCCAAGCCATTCCCCTTTCCATTTTATTCATGGCACAACTGCCACGCTGATAGTCTTAAAACACAATGATAACCATATTATTTCTCTGTCCCAATACCTTCAGTAGCTCCTTATTATCTCTAGAATAAGATACAGAATCTTCATTTTGGAATTTAAAGCCTCTCAGACATGGGTCCTGTAGCCCTTTCCAATGTTATTTCCTGTCATTCATCTTCCTATCTCTCCATTCCACTTAAACAGACTTATGGGCTCTCCTTCATTCTATCTCCATCTCCTCATCTCTCTAATTCACTTTCTCATTAACTCTGCCTCATTTCCTCCCTTCATACAGAGGACACATGCTATATCCTACCTTGGGACTATTCTTATCTATTCTGGTTACTATTTCTCCTTCTCTTAGTCACATTATTTTGTTTTTTATTTATCTCTGTGCATGTTGCCTCTGCACCCTGACCCTTCCAACAGAATATAAGCTCTTTGAGGGCAAGAACATTTTTTTTCTCTATGCATTCTCAGAACATTGTAGACATTTAATAGATGTGTATTTTAAATTGAATCTTATCTCCATGGCTAAGCAGGAGAAGTATAATATCTCTCTCCTCTTGATGGACTTTCAAATATTTTAAGAAAGATACCTTGTTCCCCAGTCAAATTGAATAAGTCTGTTATTATTGAGTTGGATTCTTCTTTTCTCTAAGATATATATATATATATATATATATATCAAACATATATTCTTCAGCCAATTTTCAATAAGAATTTTTCAGATTATGTAAGATTGTAAAATAATGATTAGTTGGGATAAAATTTTCACTATTTCAGTATAATGAAACTTAGAAGCAACCAGGTGGCATAGTAGAGTCAGCAAGACTCAAGTTCAAATCTAGCCTTAGACTGTATTAGCTCTGTGAGCTTTGGCAAGTCATTTAAATTCTAACTACTTCAGTTTCCTCATCTGTCAAAAGGGGATAATAATAGCATCTACCTTTCTAGGCTTCTCTGTGATAATAATTGTAGAGTGTTTTAAAAACCTAAAGCATTGTCTAAATGACATCTGTTTTCATTCTGATTTTTGGCAAGCTATATGAGTGTGAATAAAAGTTTGTGTGTTAAAGAGATTTGTGTGTATATGTATGTGTATATAATACATATATATACACATATATATGAGAGAGAGAAAGGAAGAGATAGATAAAGAAGGAGAGAGAGATGAAGAGAGAGAGAAAGGAGGAGGAGAGAGAGAAAGTTGAGAAATTATGATTCTATAAGACTGACAGTAATAGGATGTGTGAGATGGAAGTGTGCATGTAAGAAAGAACTGTGGGTATCTATCACTGGACATAAATGTGAATCAAGGAGAAGAAAAGTACAGAATAGAATGAATTCATTGGAAAATGAATGTTTTTACTTAATGGCCTCTGGTGTATGCCTTGGGTAGGTGATATGTAATAATTTAAAACAATGAAATGTAAAATATTTTAACCAGAAAACATTAAAATTTCACTAATTTGGACTAAGGAGGTGGTCAGTTTGAATTACAATAAAGTTTAGATTAAAAGATTAGATTCAAAACTGCAATCAAGGCTTCTAAATACCTGCTAAGAAGGTATTGTAAGAAATGCTTTAATTCATGAGTAATGCTCATAATTAGCACATGAATAACATATACTCAATTAAATGCAACTAAATGGAGATAATGATAGGGTTTTGTGAGGAACAAATGAAATAGCATATGCATAATACTTGGTGAAACTTAAAACTCTAGTAAATGCTGGCTTTTAGCTAAAATGGATCCTGAAATTTTTTCTGGACTATTCATTTGCTTGGCAAATTCTTTCTTAATAATTTTTCTATGGAAACATCAAGTAAAATTAAATCAAGTTATAAGAGGGGCAATATAGACTGTGAAAACAATGATGCCTCTGATATCTAAGGGTCTGGGTTTCAATCCTGCTTCTGGCCTTTTTTTTTTTTTTTAAACCCTTACCTTCCACCTTAGAATTAATACTATGTATTGGTTCCAAGGCAGAAGAATGGTAAGGGCTAGTGTAAGGATGGGATTTGTGCAAGGGAGATAACATTGGCAACTTGGCTCTTAATATTATTATACTAGGCAATGGGGAGTAAGCGACTCCCCAGAGTCACATAGCTAGAGAGTGTCTGAATCCAGATTTGAACCCAGGATCTCCTATCTCTATGCCTGGCTCTCAATCCACTGAGGTACCCAGCTACCCCCCTGCCTTTGACTCTTAATATCAGTTTAACTCTGGGCAAAACATATATCCTTCATGTGTCTTGCTTTTCTTATACTTGTAAAGGAATTGGACTGAATGAACTCTGAGATTCCTTGTATCCTGTCTATAAAACAAAAGAAAACAAAAAACTTTTGTATAAGTAGGTGGAAAAAGAATTAAAGTTTATAATATGCACTGGCCACCTAATTAATTGTATTTTAACAGGTTGGACTATTAGGAAGATAGGGAGAAGGCAAATTTTCAACTAAATAAATTGCTGCTTAACTAATGAAGGCTTACTCCACTCTAAACCATTATATCATGTGAGCAACAGGAACATAAAAGGAAAAAATGGAATCACTAACTAATCCAGTACTTCCTCAGTAACTGGAATATCCTTATACTTAATTAATATTGAAATAAAAATGATACCCTTCTTTGCTGCTATTGCTCTTTTATATTGAGTATTGAAATACCAGTTGATTCCATTTCTTTATTTGCTATAGTCAGAAAATAATAAATAATAAGTACCTAATTATTAACAGTATTTTAATAAATAAATAGGGGGAAAAACAAAAGAAAATAAACAATTGGTGGTAGATATCTCCCTCTAGAACAGGAGTTCTAAACTTGGGGACCACATACAAATACATATGTGGGTAGATTTCAGGGACCCAAAGAATTTAGATGGGGAACAAAGTTTTATTTTATCTAACGAAAAATTGAGTATTACCTTTATTTATTTAAAAATATTCTTCTTAATTAAAGCATTGTTTTAAACCGATCTAACCATTCTGGAGAGCAATTGGGAATTATGCTCAAATGGCTATAAAAAAATGCATACCCATTGATCCAGTAATACCTCTACTGGGTCTGTATCCCAAAGAGATGAAAAACAAACTGGAAAGGACCTATTTATAAAAAAATATTTATAGCTGCTCTTTTGTGGTGACAAAGAATTGGAAACTAAAGATATGTCCTTTCCTTGGGGAATGGCTGAACAAATTGTGGTATATGATGGTAATGGAATACTGTTGTGCTATAAATGTGATGAATAGGATTATTTCAGAAAGAGATGGAAAGACCTACATGAACTGATGTGGAATGAAATAAGCAGAACCAGGAGAACATTGTACATGGTAACTGAAGCTTTGTGGAACAACCAAATGTGATAGACTTTCTTACTAACAGTGATACAATGATCCAGAACAATTCTGAGGTCTTATGAAAAAGAATGCTATCCACCTTCAGAGAAAGAACTGTTGGAATAGGAATGCAGATGAAAGCATATGATTTATTGCTTGTTTATTTGGGCATATGTTTGGGAGTTTGGGTTTTATAAGATATTCACTTGCCAAAACGAAAATATGGAAATGTTTTGCATGATAATACAGATATAACCCAAATTGAGTTCCTTGCTAGCTCTGGAGTAGGGAGGGAAAAGAGAGATAGACAGTTTGGATCATATAACTTCAGAAAACTTCTGTGAAAATTTGCTATTAAAATAAAAAATGAATAAAACATAAAAAAATAAAACATTCCTCTGATCAAAGGTCGATAGGCTTTACCAGACTGCCAAAAGGGACTCTGATACACAAAAAAGGATAAGAATCCTCTTCTAGAAAAATGGTTCCACTATGGTCAAGTTATCCTTGAAAGAATGCTTCCACAGTTTTTCAATATAATGATGACATATCAACACTTAGTCTTTTTTTTAAACATTTATTAATATTCGTTTTTAACATGGTTACATGGTTCATGCTCCTACTTTCCCCTTCACCCCCTGCACTCCCCGAACCCATGGCTGACACACATTTCCACTGGTTTTATCATGTGTCCTTGATCAAGACCTATTTCCAAATTGTTGATAGTTGCATTGGTGTGGTAGTTTCGAGTCTACATCCCCAATCATGTCCACCCCAACCCATGCATTCAAGCAGTTGTTTTTCTTATGTTTCCTCTCCTGCAGTCCTTCCTCTGAATGTGGTCAGCATTCTTTACCATAAATCCCTCAGAGCTGTCCTGTGTTATTGCTTTCTGCTGGTACAGAAGTCCATTACATTCGATTTTACCACAGTATATCAGTCTCTGTGTACAATGTTCTTCTGGCTCTGCTCCTTTCGCTCTGCATCAGTTCCTGGAGGTCTTTCCAGTTCACATGGAATTCCTCCAGTTTATTATTCCTTTGAGCACAATAGTATTCCATCACCCGCATATACCACAATTTGTTCAGCCATTCCCCAATTGAAGGGCATACCCTCCTTTTCCAGTTTGTTGCCACCACAAAAAGCGCAGCTATAAATATTTTCGTACAGGTCTGTTTATTTATGATCTCTTTGGGGTACAAACCCAACAATGGTATAGATGGATCAAAGGGCAGGCATTCTTTTATAGCCCTTTGAGCATAGCTCCAAATTGCCATCCAGAATGGTTGGATCATTTCACAACTCCACCAGCAATGCATTAATGTCCCAATTTTGCCACATCCCCTCCAGCATTCATTACTCTCCCCTTCTTTTATTTTAGCCAATCTGCTAGGTGTGAGGTGGTACCTCAGAGTTGTTTTGATTTGCATTTCTCTAATTATTAGAGATTTGGAACACTTTCTCATGTGTTTATTGATACTTTTGATTACTTTACCTGAAAATTGCCTATTCATGTCTCTTGCCCATTTATCAATTGGGGAATGGCTTGATTTTCTATACAATTGATTTAACTCCTTGTATATTTGAGTTATTAGATCCCTGTCAGAGTTTTTTGTTATAAAGATTTTTCCCAATTTGTTGTTTCCCTTCCGATTTTGACTACATTATTTTTGTTTGTACAAAAGCTTTTTAGCTTAATATAATCAAAACCATTTATTTTACGTTTTGTAATTTTCTCTAACTCTTGCTTGGTTTTAAAATCTTTCCTTTCCCAGAGATCTGACAAGTATACTATTCTGTGTTCACTTAACTTATTTATGGTTTCCCTCTTTATATTCAAGTCATTCACCCATTCTGAATTTATCTTGGTGTAGGGTGTGAGAGTTGATCTAAATCTAATCTCTTCCATATTGTTTTTCAAATTTCTCAGCAGTTTTTGTCAAATAGTGGATTCATGTCCCAAAAGTTGGGCTCTTTGGGTTTATCATAGAGTATCTTGCTGATGTCATTTACCCCAAGTCTATTCCACTGATCCTCCCTTCTATCTCTTAGCCAGTACCATATTGTTTTGATGACTGCTGCTTTATAGTACAGTTTAATATCTAGTACTGCTAGGCCCCCTTCCTTCACATTTTTTTTTTCAGTATTTCCTTTTATATTCTTGATCTTTTGTTATTCCAAATGAACTTTGTTATAGTTTTTTTCTAATTCAGTAAAGAAGTTTTTTGGTAGTTTGATAGGTATGGCGCTAAATAGGTAAATTAATTTGGGTATAATGGTCATTTTTATTATGTTAGCTTGTCCTACCCATGAGCAATCAATGGCTTTCCAATTGTTTAGATCCAGTTTTATTTGTTTGGAAAGTGTTTTGTAGTTGTTTTCATATAATTGCTGTGTTTCTTTTGGTAGATAGATTCCCAAGTATTTTATATTGTCTAGGGTGATTTTAAATGGTGTTTCTCTTTCTACTTCTTGTTGCTCTAATGTGTTGGAAATGTATAGAAATGATGATTTATGTGCATTTATTTTGTATCCTGCCACATTGCTAAAGTTGTTGATTATTTCTACAAGTTTCTTAGTTGATTTTCTAGGATTTTTTAAGTAGAGCATCATATCTGCAAAGAGTGATAGCTTAGTCTCCTCCTTGCCTATTTTGATACCTTCAATTTGTTTTTCTTCTCTAATTGCTACCGCTAGTGTTTCTAGTACTATGTTGAATAATAGAGGTGATAATGGGCATCCTTGTTTTACTCCTGATCTTATTGGGAAGGCTTATAATTTATCCCCATTGCATATGATGTTTGTTGATGGTTTTAGGTATATACTGTTAATTATTTTTAGGAAAGGTCCTTCTATTCCTATACTTTTCAGTGTTTTCAATAGGAATGGATGCTGTATTTTGTCAAAGGCTTTTTCAGCATCTATTGAGATAATCATGTGATTTTTGTTTGTTAGACTGTTGATATGGTCAATTATGTGGATAGTTTTCTAATGTTGAACCATCCTTGCTTTCCTGGTATAAATCCCACCTGATCATGGTAGATGATCTTCTTAATTACTTGCTGGAGTCTCTTTGCTAGTATTCTATTTAAGATTTTTGCATCTATGTTCATTAGGGAGATTGGTCTGTAGTTTTCTTTCTCTATTTTTGATCTCCCTGGCTTTGGAATCAGTACCATATTTGTGTCATAAAAGGAATTTGGTAGGACTCCTTCTTTGCTTATCATATCAAATAATTTGTATAGTATTGGGATTAGTTGCTCTTTGAATGTCTGATAGAATTCAATTGTGAATCCATCAGGCCCTGGTGATTTTTTCTTAGGGAATATTTTGATGGGTTGTTCAATTTCTTTTTCTGATATGGGATTATTTAGGTATTCTATTTCTTCTGCTGTTAATTTAGGCAATTTATATTTTTGTAAATATTCATCCATATCTCCTAAATTGTTATATTTATTGCCATATAATTGAGTGAAATAGTTTTTAATGATTGCCTTAATTTCCCCTTCGTTAGAGATGAGGTCTCCCTTTTCATCTTTAATACTGTCAATTTGGCTTTTTTCTTTCCTTTTTTTATTAGATTGACCAGTACTTTGTCTATTTTATCTGTTTTTTTTAAAATATCAGCTTCTAGTCTTATTTATTAATTCAATAGTTCTTTTACTTTCGATTTTATTAATTTCTCCCTTGATTTTTAGTATTTCTAATTTAGTTTTCATCTGCGGATTTTTAATTTGCTCACTTTCTAATTTTTTGAGTTGCATGCTCAATTCATTAATCTCTGCCCTCCTTAACTTGTTAAAATATGCACTCAAGGATATAAATTTCCCCCTGAGTACTGCCTTGGCTGCATCCCATAGAGTTTGGTAGGATGTCTCATCATTGTCATTCTCTTCAATGAAATTGTTCATTGTTTCTATGATTTCTCCTTTGACTAATTGGTTTTGGAGAATCATATTATTTAATTTCCAATTAGTTTTTGATTTGCCTGTCCAGTTGCCCTTAATAATTATTTTTTTTATTGCATTATGATCTGAGAAGGTTACATTTATTATTTCTGCTCTTTTGCATTTGTTTGCAATGTTTCTATGCCCTATTACATGGTCAATCTTTGTGAATGTACCATGTGCAGCTGAAAAGAAGGTGTATTCCTTTTTGTCCCTATTTATTTTTCTCCACATATCAATTAAATCTAATTTTTCTAGGACTTCATTCACCTCTCTTACCTCTTTCTTATTTATTTTTGGTTTGATTTATCTAGATCTGAAAGAGGAATATTTAGATGTCCCACTATTATGGGTTTACTATCTATTTCCTTCTTGAGCTCTGCCAGTTTCTCCTTTATGAATTTGGATGCTATGCCACTTGGTGCATACATATTGAGCAGTGTTATTTCCTCATTGTTTATACTACCTTTAATCAGGATGTAATGACCTTCCCTGTCTTTTTTAATCATATCTATTTTTACTGTGCCTTTGTCAGAAATCACAATTGCCACTCCTGCCTTCTTTTTTTCATTTGACGCCCAAAAGATTTTGCTCAAGCCCTTAACCTTAAACTTGTGTATGTCCACCCAACTCATATGTATTTCTTGTAGACAACATATGGTAGGATTTTGGTTTCTAATCCACTCTGTTATTTGCTTCCATTTTATAAGCACGTTCATCCCATTCATCGCATAACATTTCAGAGTTATAATTATCAGTTGTGTATTCACTAACATTTTCGTATCTTCCCTTATTCCTACCCCTTCTTCTTAAACTATTTCCTTTTAAACCAGTGGTTTGTTTTAGACCAGTCTCCCTTATCCCCTCCCTTGATTAACTTCCCTTTCTACCCCTCCCTTATTATTCCCCTCTTTTTATTTTTAAAGGCCTAATAAATTCCCTCCTCCTTCTTCTCCCCTCCCTTTTTTGACCTCCCCACTGCCCTGCTCCCCTTGGTTTATCCCTTCTGACTTTTTCAGTAGGGTTAGATAGAGTTTTATATCCCAATGGATAATATAACTACTCTTCCCTCTCCGGATTGATTAGACTGAGAGTAAGGTTTAAATATTACCTCTTAATGCTCTCTTCCTCTCCTTCTTATAATAGTATTTGTCCCCTCCCCTTCGCATGCCCTCTTTGTGTGTAATAGAGTATCCTAATTTTCTTATTCTCTCAAGTTTCTCTTCGTGTCCCCTGCTATTCACTCCCCTCTTTCCCATCCCCCATATCATCTTAGACCATTTAGTATTCCACCCTCTCCCTATGAATTATTCTTCTGATTACTATAATAGTGAATACTATAATAGTGAATAGAGTTCACTACAGAGAATTATACATAGCGTTTCTCCACATAGGAATACAGATGATTAGTTCTTACTGAGGCCCTTAAAAAGGCAAATTTAAAAATTATGAGTTTTCTTTCTTTCCCCTCTGTTTCTTATTTACCTTTTCATGTTTCTCTTTATTTTTGTGGTTGGATATCAAACTTTCTATTTAGTCCTGGTCTTTTCCATGCAAATACTTGGAAATCTTCAATTTTGTTTAATGCCTATACTTTCCCCTGGAAGTATATTGTCAATTTTGATGGGTAGTTGATCCGTGGTTGAAGGCCCAGCTCTCTTGCCTTTCTGAATATCATATTCCAACCCTTGTGGTCTTTTAGTGTGGAGGTTGCCAGATCCTGTGTGATCCTGATTGGTGCTCCTTGATATTTGAATTGTCTCTTTCTGGCTTCTTGTAAGATTTTTTCTTTCACTTGGAATCTCTTGAATTTGGCTATTATATTCCTGGGGGTTGTCTTTTCTGTGTCCAGTGTAGAGGGTGATCTATGGATCCTTTCAATGTCTATATTGCCCTCTTGTTGTAGAACTTCAGGGCAATTTTACTGAATAATTTCTTTTAGTATGGAGTCCAAATTTCTATTAATTTCTGCTTTTTCAGGGAGACCAATGATTTTCAAATTGTCTCTTCTAGACCGGTTTTCTTGGTCTATCACTTTCTCACTGAGATATTTCATGTTTCCTTCTATTTTTTCAGTCTTTTGACTTTGTTTTATTTGTTCTTGCTGTCTTGAGAGATCATTAGCTTCTAATTGCTCAATTCTAGCCTTTAGGAACTGGTTTTCCTTTTCAATCTGGTCATTTCTGGTGTTCAATTTGCTTATCAGTTCATTTGATTTCTGAGCCTTACTTTCCAATTGCAAAATTCTGCCTTTTAAACTGTTATTTTCTTGCCTGATTTCCTTTTGAACTATTTCCCATTTCTCTAGCCAAATCTTTTCCAACTTTCTCGTCATCTCAGATTTGAACTTTTCAAGAGCTTGTGACCAGTTTTCATTATTTTGGGAGGGTCCAGATGTGATTGCTTGTTTGTTCCCCTTTTCTGTTTGCTCGATTGTCTGGATTTTCTCTGTGTAAAAGTTGTTGAGTGTTAAAGATTTCTTCTTCTTGTTGTTAGTCTTTCTCTTTTGGCGTTTCTGATTCTGGGTTGCCATTCTTAGCCCAGCCTGTTCTCAGCTTTATCCTCACGCTCAGGGTCTGTCTGCACTCTTTAGGCTCCTGAGGTCTCGGGTCTGGTTGTTCTCAAGATCAAGCCCCCTGGTGGAACCCCTTGCTTGATCCTCTGCCAGAGGTTCCTTTACAGGTCTCAGGGAGCTGTTTCCACAGTCATATACCTGTCTGCACTGGTTCCTTACTCAGGGTTTCAGAGCCTTTGCTCATGCGTGCGCCTGCGCTCCGTGTCCGCGCTCAAAATCCGTGTGCATTCTTTAGCCTTTTGGGGTCCTAAGTCTTGATGCTCTTAGGAACAGGCCCTGGAGCTGCCAATGACTCAATGGGTGCCCCAAACTTGCTCTATTTCTCTTTAGCTGGCTTTGGCATTGTAGGTGGTGTGTGTGTGGAGGGGGGGGGTTGCTCAGCCAGCGATTTAGTGAGAGCTGTTTCACCCCTTTATAGCATGGAAATGCCCCGATTCCACGTACCTTCCACGCTGCACCCTGTTGTGGGGTCCCTCTGTTCGTCTGGATTTGTTTTTATGTCCCCTTGAGGAGTCCTGTATGTTTTGGTTAGGAGAGGTTAAGCCCTGCTTTTTACTCTGCCGCCATCTTAACCCAGAACAAAACAGCTCATCTTCAACACTTAGTCTTTTGTCCTTAGTCATAGTGAAAGAAATCCACTTTCATTCAGCTCTAGCATTCTTTCTTGTTCTTCATTTGTTCCTGACTCATCATGATCCCTTTGGTTTTCTTGGAAAAGATCTTAGATTTGCAATTTCCTTCTCCAGCATATTTTGCAGGTGAGGAAACTGAGGCAAACAGGGTTAAGTGACTTGTCCAAGGCCATACAACTAGTAAACATCTGAAGCCAGATTTGAATCCAGGAAAATAAATCTTCTTGACTTTGGGTCTGACCCTCTATCCACATCACTTAGAACATGAGTAAACCTTTTGGAAAAATGGAGAGTATGAGAAAAGGGTACCCCACCTAGGGCACCATCACTCTCATTTGTCTTCTCAGTTTTCTGTTATGTCTGAGTAAGGGAAATTTTGAGAACTTGCCCCACCAGTAATTAAGAAGGATTGGCCCTATTGTTTATATGCTGTGTTGAGAAATCTAGCAAGACTTTTTTTGGTCAATCTCCTACAGATAATCTGCTTCAGGGAATCTTTAATGATCTGTTTCACTCTTTCAACCTGAACATTTGCTTCAAGGCAATAAATCAATCAGTCTGTAAGCATTTATTAAGTCATTACCATGTTCCAGGCACCATATGAAGTACTGTGGATACAAAAAGAAGGCAAACACCACCCCACCCCTTCTCAAAGAGAATACATTCTAATGGGAGAATAATGTGTAAATAGATGCACTTAAATTGCAGATGAAAGTAGTATAAAAGAGAAGATTTCAGTAGTTGTGGGGGAGCAGGAAAGGCTTTCTGTAGAGAGTAGAACTCAAACTTCAAAGTTTTCAATGAGAGAGACTAAAAAATGTAAATGAGAGGTCAGAGCATTTCAGATAAGAGGGACAACATTCACCAAGGGATGGAGCCCAGTATTCTGAGTATCTTGTCCCAGAGCCAATTGTTAACTATTCAGTGTGAGTATTTACACCTCAGAAACCAGCAATTACTCTAAAGCAGGGCTTGACTTATTGTTTTGTTGTTTATATAGATGTAAGGAAGTACTAATAATTAAGATCAGCTTAAAAGAGTATATGCATATTTTTGAGAACCAGGTTGTTAGACATTTACTCTATATTGCTCCATAAATATTATTTAAGCTCCACTGGAGTGAATAGAAGGCTCAAAGAATGAGGTTATCACCAAACTAGGGGTCTGATGACAGGCTTTGATGATGACGTGATAGCAATAATAATTATAGTAATAGTAACTGGTATTTATATAGCCCTTTAAGATTTGCAAAATGTTTTAAGTCTCTACACTCATTTGAGCCTCACAGAACCTTTGTGTTTGAGGAATTGTACCAGGCAAGGTGGTAATACTTTCAACAATGTTCCTCTAGGAAAATTCCTTAAAATCATCTGAGATAAATACAGGTACATTGATAGGAATGATTAGGTGTGAAAATCTGCTTCTGGGGGTAAAAGAGCTCTTATTGTTTTATCAAATGCTTTTAATTGCTATTTAGTTCCATTCTGTAGATTCACAGTTAGCAAATTATTAGTTCTTCAGAGCTAATGCTTAAGGCACTTTGTGGATGAGCACAGATTCAGTACAGGATGGTCAAAGATGGAGTATCTATGGTGAGAAGCAATAGTTTGTCCTTTCACATAGATAACTGATTGACAATGTGACTCTCTCCCCCAAAGGCTAGCTCCCAGGGATTATAGTCTAAAAGATCTGGGTTCAGATATTGCCTCCAACACTTAGTTCTATGAACCAAGTAAGGCTAACCTCTACCTCAATTTCTTTGTCAATACAGTCAGAATAATAATAGCACTTATTTCACAGGGTTGTGAGATTCAAATGAAATAACACATATAAAGTACTTTGCAAACCTTAAATCACCATATAAATGCTATCTATTATTATAATTACTGTAATTACTGCACTAATATTAGTAAATAAAATTCCAGAGAATGCTTTTTTTCCAGAAGACACTGGAATGACATAGTAATGGTGGCCCTTGATGGTAGAAAAGAAAAGATAGAAATAGAAAGGTTTTAAAGATTTTCTCAGTTTGAAAAATAGGTCATCATGGGCTTCACAGACCTTATTGTAGATGTATTTAATGGGAAGAGCAACAATGTCATTGCTTAAGAAGATAAAACTTGGAGTTCTAATTTCAAGCTTCCATTTTTTTCACTAAGTACTTGGTTTATTGTGATGGATTTCAGGAAGTTCTTTGCTTATCCTATATTTAGGAACAATAGGATCACAGAATCTTAGAATTTGAAGGCAACTCAATGTCATCTAATTCAACCTGTAACTGTAAAGGAATTCTCATATAACGTTTCTAACCAGTAGTCACCCAAGTTTCTCCTGAAGATGTTTAGTGAGAAGTAAACTGCTACCTCCCAAGGAAGTAGCATAGTCTTTCTTGCTAGAAAGTTGCCTGTTACAAGTCATAATCAGCCTCTAAAATATCTTCTCAGGGCCTCTAGTCCCTCTGAAGTCATGCAGCACAAATATTAACCTTCTAGATGCATCAGCCCTTCAGATATTACAAAGCAACTGTCGTATCTTTTTATGTTTGCTCTTTTCCAGATTAAATATCCCAATTTCCTTTAGCAAATCTTCATATGGCATGGTTTTGAGGGCCTTCAACCAATCTAATCATTTCCCATATATCTGGAAGCCTGGAAAGCAATATTTGTATGAACCACTTGAAAATTTCACGAATGATCAAAAATATATAAAATCAAGACCATTAATTACAGAGCTCTTCCTAAGTGATATTAGAATATCTGAAGTAGCTTTAGCAACAATAAATCGTCCATAACACAGACCTGTTTAAATTGTATTGATATATCAGCTGCAAGGACAGCAATTACATGCAGGTTCATAGTATGGTTTTAGTGTTTGCTTCACATCAAACCACAAAGACTCCCCAACCATTAAGCTTTAGTAATAGCATAGTAATAGTTGATGGAGCCCATCAGGGATATGTACTTAGGATATCTTCATAGAATCACAAAATCTCAGAATTAGAAGAGACTTTATAGTCTATCCATCCCAATCTTTACCTGAACAAGAATCAACATTGATGAATCAATCAATTAATAAGAATTTTTGGAAGTTCAGAGATGATACTAAATGCTGTGATGACAGAGATAAGAAATGAAGCTATCCATCCCCTCAAGGAGTTAACATTCTATCAGGAAAGAAAAATGTACATAAATAAATTATAAGCACATGCAAAATAAATCCAAGGTAATTTTGTGAGTGATAGCACTTGAGCTGGAGGAATGAGGAAAGATGTAGAGGATTGTACTAAATATATGTTTTGATGGAAATGCAGAATTAGAAATGGTATAAATGGTAAAGGTAATGATGAAATACATTTCAGGCATGGGAACAGCCAGTGAAAAAGGCATGGAAATCAGAGATTCAGTGGCATGTGTTAGGAAAACTAAAAAGGTCAATTTAGTGCAGAAATAAGAGTAGTGTAAAATAATGCTAGAAAAGTTAAATTGGAATGTGGTTGTAAACGTCTTTAAGTGCTAAACAAAGGAGTTTATAACATATGTTAGAGGAAATATGGGCCTTAGTGTATGAATTGGATTCAAATGAGGCACAAAGTCTTCAGTTTCATCCTCTCATCCAGAATCATCAAAGTCAGGATGACTGGTGATGGCCAGGTATGCAGTGGATGACTTTGATCTCTTTGATACCTGACCAAACTCTAGGCAAGTCATATTGCCTACTTTTGCTGCTTTTGTGGCTATTGGAATAAATTGTTCTCATCCACTGATTCCACAGAAGGAAGTCTTCACATACTTGGGGTAGACACCTCACTTAACTCATTGACAGATCTGAGAACCATCAGTTACCCATAACTTGGTTTAGCTCATTTGCCAATATGGTTTAATGCAGTAATGACTGCTACACATGCTACAGCTTTTTGGAGCTACAGTGAGAATTGAGTGCCAAATGAGCATTAAACATGCATGATTAGCCCTAACAAGGGCCCAGCAATCCCTCCCACCAGAGATGCTAGACAATCTGAATGTATAGAATGTATAGAATATCTATACATCCTAGTACAGTGGCACAAATACCTTCTTTGTTCTTAACACCAAATTTCTATTGTGGAGATATCTTAACTGTTTGTGCATGCAAAAATAGCATTAATTTTTTGTTGTTTTTCTCAGGATACACTGATAGTTTAATTTTGGCTTGTAATCCACTATGAATTCCAAATCTCTTTCATAAAACTATTATCTTATAAAACTTGTCTATCCTATACTTGCCTAGATGATTTTTTGAACCTAAGTACTTTTTCTCCATTAAATTTCTTATTACTTTTAGTCCATTATTTTAGTCTGATTCAAATTTTGTCAGTTGTTTAGTCTTTGAGATAAAAGTTTTGTTGATAATAATATATCTTGTATATATTATAGCTATGATCTTAGCAATGTTTGTTTTGCACAAAACCTTTTCATTTTAATATACTCAAAATTATCTCTTTTGCATCTCACAGTGCTCTCCAGAATGGGCTGTCCCAGGGAGTGATAGGATTTCCTCCACTGCAAGTCTTCAAGCAGAATTTTGATGATCAATTGTCATTTTCATTGTGGGGATTCTTATATTATCTTTTGAATTATCTGCAGTTTTGAGAGTGTTAAGAAATCAGTTCTCAAGCTCTCTGAAAAAGAGAGGGATACTTTATTACAAGTGCTTGTAATAAATATGAATCAAAATATTATCAAAAAAAAGCTGACAGAGAAAGAATCAATAAGTACCAACCAATCTTAAGTACTTTCTCATTTCATTTTTTTAAAGTAAAAAGTTATTTTTCACACATGGGAGGCCTCCTTGATGATCATTTCAGATGGAAACCAAAAGATTTTCAAAAACGTTCTGCAACAATCATATGTCATTATCATAAAACTGAGTAATAGAAAATATATAATATAATATATAATAATCCTGCTGTGCTTACTGACTGTTAAAATTGATTTGATAAAACAAAACAGGTGCTCTTTTCGAGTAAGTTGTCTTTTATGCACATCAAAATCATGCAAGATAGTATACTCTTTGACCCCATGTGTAGTCAAGGAATGATGGCCATCCCTGTCATTAGCCGATATTGGTCCATTTTCCTTATTAATTCTAACCCCTGATTCTAAATCAAAGGGTGTATTCTGGTATATCTTTATAAGTCAGTAGAAATATGCAATTCCTATCATTAATATATCAATTAGTACTTAAGTCCAATGTGAATTCATTAAGTACACTGGAAAAAATGAAATGATTACTCTGTCTAAGAAATAACATGGTATTGGAGAAAAGAAGGCACTGGACTAAGAAAAAGGGTTCTCATTCTGACTTTGCCATTACTTAGCTCTATTCCCTTAAATAAATCAGAACTTTTTTTCAGAGTAATATTTTCATCATCAGTAATGAGGGGATAATAATATCAGTACCACCTGTCTCATGAAGTTGTTTCGATGGCTAAATAAAACATTATCTATTAAGTACTTTGTAACCATCAAATGCTATATAAAGATGGGAAAAAAAACTCTACAGAATCTTTTCTCAGAAGCCTTTTCTCTTTTCAAACTCTCTCATCTCCTAGGAGTCAATAAACACAAGTATTACTGGTTATACAATTAATTAGTAGTATAATATATAATACGCTCATATATTAAAATTCCAACAATGTGTCACAGTGAGAAAGATCACAGCCAGAGGCACATCTAACCATCAGATGCAACTGCTGACTTCTCAACTCTGCAATCATAGTCCCACCATTCAGCTCTCTCAGGTTGGAAGTCAGTCTCTCAAGAATTCTCTTCAAAATGTTTCTTTGCAGGATAAAAATTAAATGCTTTTATCTCAGTTAATGTCTCTTTAGACTCTTTATCCTTGACAGCTAAATTACTCAGTATCTTAGGAAAGAAGTTCTTTTCTTTCTTTGTTTCTGTCCTCACATAGTTTCTCTCCCATATTATAGTTAACAGAAATGACAGTTAAACTGCCAGTTTTCTCACAGACTCCTCAAAGAAGATAACAAAATTGTAATTCCCCCAAATCCCATTTCCTGTTACAGATACAGAAATAGTATCCATAGACTCTTTGGGAGGGGCTATTGAATTGGATGTCACAAATGTAGTAACAGAAATAATTTTGTTTAGTAGTAGAGATATACCTGCCAAAGATGTTTCCCATGTCAAGGATGATGTGTAGCATCCAAATGGAAGTGGAATTGTCTATTAGATCGTAAAGTCCATGTTATTCTCCTGTTTTCAGATGAAAACATAATTATTTCATCAAGTCCAGGGACATCATAAGACCTATTAAATGAGATCATAATCAATAAAAAAAAGTTGGTCTACTTATTCATATCAGAAAAAGTAAAGAAATGAAGATATACTACCATCCACTAACTCAGATAATCACTCATCTTATAGAACTTGTTTTTCAAGGCATACATATGAGGTGGTCACTGTGTATGGGGAATAAATTGTGTCAAAGATTGAACAGGTAGGAGGGATACCATGAGTTGGGATGCCTGTGGGTATGAAGTAGTTCATTTGATGGTACCAAGCTTCTACCTCAAACAATAGCTATCTTTTAACATTAGTAGTCTTCCTTTAATGTAGCATGGCTGTAAATCATTCTGTATTGTTCAAAGAATTGATTACAGGTCATCTGAATGACCTAGAAATGAAAGACACCTGGATGGTATACATAGACTACAAAGCATTCTCTGTGACAAACTATACAGGAAATGTGGCATCAAGGATGTTTTCATAGAGATAGATATGTGCTTGCAAAAACAGATAGGCTGGTCATGTAGCAAGTACTAAGGATAATTAAGAGACAGAAAATACTTCATTGCTCTTCTCCCAATATCAAGATATCTGATGGAAGACCTCTGAAATGATGGTTGGAATTATCATGGAGAATTTATGAGAGGTGATTGAGGGAGAAGGTATGGATTGATCATGATCTACACTAATATATAGACTCAAGATTTGTTGAAAACTGATTCATAGCAGCTTACAAGAACTGATATTAAATATGGCCTTAATTTATTGTTCTGTTGATTATCTAGACTGAAAATGATGGAGAAAAAATTAATGCAGATTAAACAAAAGTTTTTCATGCATGTTTCTTACTCCTACCCCATAGTGGAGAATTCATTTAGCAGCATATCCCTGGATAGAGTACACACATTGTTAGAATCACAGATCTATCAAAGTGTGGAAATGTTATTTGATTTAATTCTATCAGCTGCTGGTAATTACTATTTTTCTCTTGCTATCCTTCTCTTGCTGAGAAGAAGAAAAATCTCCTCAGAAGATACCTTTTGGTATTCATTAACCAGCTGAGTCTAGGGCCAGACCTCGTCAGAGGTGATTTTCCATTGTGATTGAATTGGTCCAAGTCATATTGTTAGCTTATTCTTATCACCCAGAGACAGAGACCAATGGACTATCTGTCCTATGGACTCCACCCTGCTGTATAACACAGGAAGGTCACTGTACCATGGAACAAAACTCCAGGAAACCATACAGATTCACATAGGGGCAGACTACTGAAGTAATGTCAACCCAACACAGTGCTGGGTCCTAATCTGTAATCCATGAAAGGCAACCCATTGACATTTTATCATCCATCAAGCCTTTCATAATGGTGTGGCCAGTCTAGTGATTATCGTCACTGCTTTTCTCTATTACCTTAAATCTTTCTCGGGGACCAGAACTAAAGATTTCTGGCCAGCATTTCTTTGCTCAGGACCTCTACTGAAAGATTCCTAACTTATGTTAGTGAGGTGTGGGACTGTCACATTTCTACCTTGGCTCCTTTCACCTGTGTTTATTGATTATAGCATGAACTATAAAGAAAAATCAGTTCTGATTTTGCCCTGTGGCAACACACAACTCTTAAACAAAGCAAGTCCCAGCAAGAATGAACTTTGAAATGGGTTTGATAAATAAAACTATTAATTATGGTTGGCATTCCCTATCTAGCTTAAGGCTAATGTCAATTTTGACACTCAGGCTATGGCTGCTGTATGGATAAAATGATAAACCATGCTCCTTCCTGATATAATAACTAGATGAAAGACAGTGCCTGTTATTTCAGCTCTGAAGATCATTCCATGATGGGTGAGTTAATAATAAATTATCATGCTGGCTTCTGTTATTTTCTTTTATATTGGATTTCACAGTGTTGCTGACACAGATTGTAGAAATCTTTGCAAGAAATTGGATGCTGATTTAAATGTGCTGAATGCAAGGGAAGCCTTACAAAAGATTGTAATTATGAGCAGGAAAAGTTTGTCTATAGCATCCTTCACCAGGCTCTTTGGCCCTCTCTCTACTAATACTAAATTCCTCCAGATTGTCTCCCAGGAATCCAGGGCCTTCTCACTTCACCACCTCTTAATCTGTGAGCATTTTCCATCAAAGTCTACCTGTCTTATGTCCTCTTTTCCCAAAGTGCTGCTCTTTTATAAACTAAAATGTGCTTTAAATTTTCTTGGGTATAAGTCATAACATATTTCTGCTTCTAGATGCCATATTTGCTTTATAATTGGGACATCTTACCCTAAAAAAGTGGTTTTAATGGTGGGAATTTTAGGAACCATGCCAGAACCACATAAGATATAATTTTAAGCAGAATATTTTTCATTGTTCCCTACATCCCACAACTAAAATGACTTTTTACCCTACCTTCATGTAAATTCTGTCTAAAGCAAAGGAGCAAAACAGTATTAGGTAGGAGGAGGGATTTGTAACTTCATCATCATTTAAATGGAGTGGAAATAATGGTGGATGGAAATCCAGTGACCCAAATTCTAGTCTCAAATTTGCCACTAATTATCTGTTTTAACTTTGGATCAGCCACTTCAGTTCTATGGACCTCGGGTTTTGTCTTCTGCCAAATGATAGCATATGTGATACATTCTCTAACACTCTAACATTCTAATGTTGAAGTTCCATTTGCCTGTCTGTCTGTCTCTCTATTGTCATCAATATAGATTCTTTGTAGTGCAAAAGAAGAACAATGCAAAGTGGTGCAATCTCTGTGTTAGATTCAAATTCACATAACAATGTATTTAGCATCTAACTGTGAAATGTATGATGGTAGATAGTGAGGGAAATATAAAGAGATACCAGACAGTTTCTAACTTCAAGGAGCTTAGAGATAATGTGTGCATAGTCTTGTTATATAAGTATAAACCATAATAATTTTTGGACATGTAAAAGCCACTGATAACCTTACTATAATGGCACCCAATTAATCCCTTTTGGAGATATCATAGATATTGGCTATTCCTGACCTTTGTTTGAAAAATTTACCACGGAATTTTACTCCAGAGTTCAGGCATAATGAACCCAAGAGGTCAAGAAAAGCCCTAATTGTGTCTCTATCAGGTTGGACTCATTCTGAGCCCAGCCAAAACTGGAATTTCTTGGTTGGAAGAGTTTGTGTCCATCTTGGGTCCAATGTTACTGCTCTTATATGAGAAAAACAGTATAATGTGGGGAAAAGAGCACTCTGTATGGCAGAGGAGTCAAAGAAAGGATATAGAGGATAGAGAATTGTCCTTGGAGTTGAGAGGAGTTGAGATCAAATCCTACCTCAAGAAACAACTCCTGGCTATCTAGTCTAGAAAGTCACTTCACCTCTCAATACTCAAGGCAACTCTCTAAGGCTGTAAGTTGCAAAGGAGGTATTGATCTTTATTGGAAGAAGAAATTTCCCTTTGGAGAGATCACATTCCACTACTACTCCTACTACTCCTACTACTCCTACTCCTCCTCCTCCTCCTCCTCCTCCTCCTCCTCCTCCTCCTCCTCCTCCTCCTACTACTACTACTACTACTACTACTACTACCACTAGTACCACTGATATTCTACCACTTCCACTACTACTACTACTTTTACTAATATTACTACTACTTACTATCATTATTGCTATCATAAATATCACTTAACATTATAACAGGATTAGTTGAAGGAACTAAAGATGCTTAATCTGAAAAATAGGAAACTCAGGGGACACAATATTACTTTTCAAGTATTTAAAGGGCATTCATGTGGAGGAAGAATTAAATTTGTTCCATTTGGTCTCAGAGGACAGAACCAGGAGCAATAAGCAAATTGATAAGGAGAGAATCTGAGCTTGATATAAAAGGGGAAATTCCTAATAGAGCTATCCAAAAGTTAAATGAACTATTTCAAAAGAAAACAGATTTTCCCTTGGAGACCTTCAGAAGGTAAGATGATCACTGGTTTCATGAGAATAGTTCAGTGGCAATTCCTTTTTCACCTGTGTTGGGCTCTATGCTTGATGAATTCTTTTCTAGCTCTTCAATGTTATGGTTCTGTGACTCACTGGTAGATTCCTCTAGTGCAGTGATGGACAGCCTTTTGAGCTTCATGTGTCAAAATTTGCCAAAAAAACAAGCATAACTTGGGTGGTATGTCACTTTGAGGGAAAAAAAACACAATTTTGCAATATTTATAGTTTAAATAACAAAAATGTATAATTGTAACATATAAGTGTATTTGATAAACCAAAACAGGGCAATTAATATAGGTAGAATTGTCATCTATAGTGCACAGAGTGTCTACACTACACTACAACAAATGTTTCATCCTCAGCATGTGGCTGTATGTCATCGAAAATGGCTACGTGTGTCAGTGCTGACATGTGTGTCATAGATTTGCCATCACTGCTCTAGTGTGTTCTCAATACATACAATCTTTCTTATCTATTTGACAAAAATTAGAACTTTCATCAGCGAATGTGAATGAAAAGGGAAAAAAAACCCATGGGACTAGGTATTTTTCCACTCTGACCTGATCTCCTTCAAGTGATAAAGTCATATTAAGTCAAATCAATCTTCAGCCCTAGTTAATCAATGTGGCTTTCATTTAATTAAAAGTTAAATAGGAAATGCTATAATCTGGACCCATCCGATTCTACTAATGCCAGTACTGGATAAGCAGAACTTCAAGAACTCTTGAATGAATGGTATCTGACTGGCACTCAGGTGTTTTGGTGCCTTAATGCCTGGAGGTCTTTGTGTTTTATCACTTGAGCTGCATTAATTACTATTGGCTTTTCCTCTTGATGCATGGAGAGCACCAGATGAGCATATGCAGTATAAGTGGGATTCTACTTTATTTTTCTTTTTCTCCCTTTAATTTTTTCCTGCACAATCTGCTTTCTTTCTGGCTGATGTCCCAAGGAAGAGTAGTTAACAGGGGAAATTTCCAACTGAATACTTATATCTTTGCCCTGAGCCTTTTATCCCAGATATCTCTTTGCATTTCTCATGTTTTCAAAGGCCTTGAATGTTAAAGGTTTTGAATATTTCTCTGAACTTTAGCAATTATTTGCTGGGGCTTCCTCATCTCTGTCTCTGTATCTTTCTTTCTCTGACTCTGTCTCTGTCTCTGTCTCTGTCTCTGTTTCTCTTACTCTGTTTCTCTTTGTCTCTGTTTCTCTGTCTCTGCCTCTCCATCTCTTCCTCTCACTCTCTTCTTCCTTTGTCACTCTGTCCTTATCTTTCTCTGTGTATATCTCTATCTTTCTGTTTCTGTCTGCCTCTGTCTCCACCTGTCTCTCTGACTGTCTGTCTCTATGTTTCTTTTCATCCTCCTCCAATCTTCCAAAAAGGAGAAACCTACATTTTAGGATAGCTCAATTTTGGGGGGGTCCTAATATAAATTTTTATTTTTCCTTTTTGCATCTTCCCCCCATTGGTCTTACTTCTAACCTCTGAAGCCAAATGAACAAGGAAAATTCTTCTTTGTGATAGCCTTTGAAATATTTGAAGAAAAATTTTACATCCTACCTAAATCTTCTTTTATGATGTTTACATCTCCATTGCTATTATCCTTAAATAACAAGGACTCAATGCACTTAATTATTCTGATTGTCCTCTAGAAGTTTCAAATATGTAAATTTATATTCTTTATTTGTGGAGCACAGACATGAACCCAATGTTTGATAAATGATCTCTGCTTACTTATTCCTAGAAGATGTGCTTCTCTTAACATAGCTCTATATCACATGAAAATTTTGGCTATCGTATTAAACTATTGACTCATATCGTTCTTAAAGATCCTTTTAAGGCAAAATGTTGCTAAACACATGCCCCACTCCCATCTTCTCTAGGCAAAGATGATTTTTGAACTAAAATATGAAATTTTATATTACTTGTCACTAAATTTCCTTTTGATAAATTTGTAATTGTTTATCTTAGAAAACTCTCTTTTGCTCTTGATCCCGTTATCCAGTGTGTTACCTTTCTTTCTCAATTTCATATAATAAAAGCTCAAAGGTCAAAAAGACCTCTATTTATATCTAAGTCATTGATTAGAATATCAAACAGCATAGGATGAAGCACAGATCTACTAGAGAACCCCACTGGAGATCTTCTTCCAGTTTTACATTGAATCATTAATGAGTTCTCAGTCTTGCCATTTCACACTGAATCCAAATCCATTTGAATTTATAATTGTGTAGCCAGCATTTAGCTAACTTTTTCACAAGAATAGAATGAAACAATTTATCAAATGTTTCATTATAATCTAGGTGAACTATATTCATAGATTTCCCTGATTAGGCTGTCCAAAAAAGAAATAAACTTTAGTGTGGCATCATCTGCTGTGTATGAAGCCATGTATCTTCTTTTTCTAAATGTTCACTAACCATCTCTTTATTAATATATTCTAACATTTTGCAAAGAAATAAAAGTCAAGATCGTTGGTTCATTGTTTAAAAATAACATCTTCCTGTCTTCTTTTTTTAAGATAAACGTTTGCTTTTTTTTTTTAAATCTGGAGCATTTTGACCTTTTGGTATGATTTTCTAGTTCTCATTGATGGTGGCTTATCATTGAAATCTATTGGTTTTTCGTTTTTGTTTTCCAGTGCCTAAGCATACATTCCATTTGAGACAGATGATTCGAATTCATTGAGGGCAGGCAGTTCCTTAAAGTTTTCCTATCATCACTCCATCCATCTTAGATAGAGGAAGCATAACACAGTAGAAAGGTTCTGAATTTATTGTCAGAGTATAAGGGTTCAAATCTCAGCTCTGTGACTTATTGCCAGTGCAACTTCAGACAAATTGTTTAACCTTACTGGGCTATTTCCTCCTGTACTATATAAGATGGTTGTCCTATAAGAATTCTGGGGTCCCTTCCAGGTCTGAAAATGGCAGCCATTTTTGTTCTGTTATTTCTTGATAGTGATCACTCTTCTTTCTAGAGAAAGCATATATAAAATAATAATAAAAACAGTTCTATTTTCTTTTTATTATAATTTATCATCATTACATTCATGCCTAAACAGTGGGGCTATACTTTTTTCAATCATCCTCTTACTGCCAGTAGTGTATGGAGTGTTTAAGACTAGCATCTCTGGTATAAGTGCTTCATGGTGCCTTTTCAGAGCTCCTCATCTACCTTTGGTATCCACCTGTCACTATAGTCTTACTTATGGCTCCATGAAGATGGAACATGCATAATGCCAACACTGTGGTAACATTTAGTTGGTAGATGGGTCAAACCAGGTTGAGGATAACCAGAAGGTCTCAAACCTATATGTGAGGTGGGGGATCTACCCTAATCATGTGAAGATGTCATCTAGCAGAATGGGCAAATGAAAAAAAAAGTTGTTCCAACATCCATGAAGGTGGCTGAAGAAGGTTCTGTGGAGTGCTTAGAGCTTGGTCAGACATCAAAAACACCAAGGCATCATCTACTGTATCTCAGGCCATCACCAGTTATCCTGATTTTTAACTTGCCACTAGATTTCTATGACTCTGGAAGAGTATTAGTTTGACCACTTTGTGCAACTCTGCCTCACTTAAGTCTAATTTATGCATAAGTCAAGACATAATGTCATGATGTCACTTGTCCTCTTGGAAATAAAGGACAAACAACAATACCTCCAGTATAGTATTCAAATAAAAACAAAAACAAAAAATAAAATATTTGACACCAATTCCTGCTCTTTCTAAGATTGATTTAACACTCTTGACACTATTCTGGATAGTTTCCTGTAGGATGATGTCCAAACTTTTTCTTTTGTCATAATGTTCCAGTAGACCAATAATTCTTAAATTGTCTCTTCAAGATCTGTTCTCCAGAACTTTGGTTGTATCAATGAAGTGTTTCATATTCTCCTCAAATTTTTCATTTAAAAATTTTTTTTTATATTCTTGCTCTCTTATGAAGTTATTTGCTTCTAGTTGTTAAGTTCTATTTTGTAAAGACCGAATTTCATCCCTGGCTTTTTGGTCATCCTTCTCCTTTGTGATAATTAGATTAAATCTACACTGCCCATCTTTAGATTTAATCACCAAAGGTGAGAACACCTCTAATTCTGGGAGGTCCATAACCCACCTGTGCTAGAGTGGGTGACTAATCAGAATCAATTGACTGCTCCCCTAGGCAGTCCTATGAGAAGTGTCTATTGTGAATGGACAGGCAAATAAGGGAGGAGGCATAGGAGGTGCCACATAATTGACCCCTTTAAAAAGAGACCTCAGTCAGCTGGGCTTGGTCTTCTAGTTTTTCCTGGTTTGTGGAGGAGTGCTCACTGTATGCTGAGACCTTGGTGAGACTGCTTTCAATATCTTCTTTAGAAGTCCATGTGGTGAGTTTAAAGACTGAATCTTCCTGAACTTCTCTTAAGGAACTTCCCTTTAATAGACTCTTTGAATGAAGCAAAGCTTCATTCACCTCCGGGCTTCTGGCCCTCTGACACTCAGCTGAGGGTTAATTAGATCTGCCTGGATTAATTAGAGGATCCTACTGCTGGACAGTTCAAGAGGTACTCCAAGAAAAAGGCTTGAATTCTTGAACTGTTGGGTCTGAGGTATAGAAGGGGAATCCCAGGACCCCTCCCCCATGGGCTGTATGGAGTCTCCAGTGGCCCCTGAAATCTCCAGGCGGGTGGGCACACTGGCCTGGAGAGAGGGCCTTGCTGGACCCAAACTTGGGGAGTTGAACATAGGCACTGGGGAGGTGGCTGGAGGAGAAAGCCAAAGAAACACAGTAAAAACACTCAGAAGATGGCAACTTAAATGGATCAAAACTTCAGACTTACTTACTCTTATTTTGTTTTCCTTCTCATATCTTTTTGTTTCTCTTTTTGTTATTAATGTCCTTCTAACTTTTCCTGTAGAATGTTAAAGTACTTCCTATCTTTCCTCTAAAATCTTTGAAATTTGGTTTCCCAGAATTTAAGACACATAACAGGCCATGACCAGATTTACTCTCTTCTCATCATAGGCAGAAAAGAATAGTTGTTTTCCCCCAAGGTTCACATCATCTCTACCCCAGAATTCCATTTCTTCTTGTTGAGGGTCATTTTGGCGATCAAATTAAATGATTTATTCAGGGTCAAGCAGATGGTATATTTTAGAAGCAGGACTGAATTAAGATCTTCCTGGCTCCCCATCTACTACATAACAATTATATATCATCCATAGGATAATAAAATCTCCTACGTTTGCCCCAATCTTCCATTTTTATATCACCTGCTATTGTATAACACTCACCCAGTAGTTGAATTAGTATTTTCCTGTTTCTTAAACATCATCCTTATTCCTTGAATCTTGTTCTTATTTCTGTCTAGTTTTGTTTAACACTATCTTCAAGTCCTAGCTGAGGTCTCACCTCTTCCATGAATCCTACCTAATTCTATCATCCAACTCTGATTTCTCTACTTCCTAAACTAATATAACATATAGTGTCTGTACTCCACCATTTAATAATTATATGTAACATTTTTCATTGGGTTTTTTGTGTTTTTCTTATCTCTCACTGAAAAATCAAACTCCTGCGTAATATGTCTTCATAGTTCTCTTATATTCCCTGTGCTACTTAAAAAAGTGCAAAATACTGTACCTACTAAGAGCTATTCCTTCTAGTCCTTCCAGACACAACAGTTTTTATCTTCATTGCCAAACTGCTTCTACTTCCTCACCTCTCACTATTTGCTTAATTCTTTTAATTCAAGTTTCCATCTTCCCACCCTCCCCTTAAACATACACCTTGGAATTCCTTTCCCACGGGTTACTAGGAATCTTCCAATCATCAAATCCATTGAAGTTTCCCCCCAGTCTTTCTGATCCTTGACTTCCATTCCTTTCTTCCTGATAAGCCCTCATCCCTTGGTTTTAGAGACACAAGAGTTTCTTGTTTCTCCTACCTCTGCTCTTTGTTGCCTCCTCCTCCTTTTCCTATGTGTCCTTTGAAGTTTTGAATTTGGACCTTTTCTCTCTGCATGTTTTTTCCCCTTGGCAATCTCATTCATTCCTTTTTTCAACTACTACCTACAGATGACTCCTAGTTTCATATCATTACTCATAACATCACTTCTGAGCTCCAACTCTATATTTCAACTTAATATAGTGAACTCACAATTTCTAAAACCTAATCATCCTTCCTAGGACCCTGATCTTATAGTGCCTGCTCAGAACCCTGGAGAAACACTAGCAAATACACACACATTTTTTAATATATATATATATATATATATACCATCAGCCATGTGACCTCAGGAGGAGAAAACAGGTAGAGTGAATCCCTGAAGCCTGGTCTTCTAGTGAGAAAGGGGGAAATATATGAGTAGTACCAGACCTTCAAGCATCCTAAGGTTTGATAGTCTGGGGATCCAGCATTCTCAAGAGAGGAGAGAAGGTCCAAAATCCTGAAGACAGAAGAGGAGAAAAACCTAAAGAAAAGCAATTCCTGGGCAGCATCTGAGGGCAAACTGATCCCATAACTGGATTACTACCCCACTCCAATCAATCAGAGCTTACTGGAAAGGGATAAAATCCATGTTATGAGGGAACAAAAGAGCTCCCCTATTACTATAAGATATTCAGATACCAAAGTTCCAAATGGACATGAGTTATTTCTCTAACCAAGTATGTTTCCTTTCTGAGTGAGTTTAAGCCCTTAGGATAGTACCATATGTTTAGATGCCTTAATGGTTCTCTTGGGTGTGATAAAGTGACTAAACAGAATGCTAGGGGATACCCTTCTAGCATCTGGTAGCTACTGCCTCTTCTTCTGTTACCAAGGGTGCTTGGCTCTTACTGAACCAAAACAACACATAATTAGTTAAGGATGCCAACCTTGGTGTGTCTCAATCTTCTCTTTAAAATAACTTCTTGTGTATCATCTAAAATATGTTGCCACCATTTGTTACTCCTTCTCCTTTTCCCCAGATCTTTGGCTGACCCAGAACCTGCTTTGGACAATCAAACTGATGCAATACCTATCATCAACAGAGCTGTCTTCCCTTTTACTTTTCCATCTTCCCCTCCCTCAGTTTCAGACTGTCTCAGAACTAATTCCAGAATATTATTAGCAGCAAAGCTTGACAGAATCACAGGTGTTATGCCTCTTTGCCTTCTTTAGCTCAGGCTGCTTAACTGCTTACAGGGCTTGGATGAACTGGGAGTCATTCACTCTATTCCTTCCAATGAGATGGAAGAATACCAGTCATAAGCATTTATCCTGCAACTTTTTTTGAAGGTCCTCCAAGCCTTGCTTTCTACCCTATCTCTATGGCATGTAGTCCCTTAGAACTGTTATCAGATTTACTATTATCACCTAAGGGCTCCTGGACTTCATCATCTGCCTCATTACTGGATCCCTGGAAATTCTGAGCCTTTCCATGTGCCCTACAACCGTCTACCTCAATTATGTGAGTTCCTTGACAGTAGAGACTGGCTCAATATTTCTGCTTGTAACCCAGTATTTATCATATATTATTTATTTATTATTTTGTATATTTATTATTTATAGTTATTTTATCCATTTATTATTTATTATTATTACTTATTAATATGTGCTTGCCCCATATTAAGTATCTAATAGATGCATTTTTATTCCTTCATTGTGACAAACAGATATGCATCATAATAAGTCAGACAAGAGATTAATCATTTGTAGATTTGGGGATGAGGGAACCTTGTCTTTTGGAGAGTGGGAAGGAACCCCAGAAGATGTGTATACTAACCCATACCCAAAAAAGAATTTCCACTACAACCCAACAGACATATAGACTCCCAAATTCTGTATAAATAGTTCTAATTAAGGAGAACCTATTATCTCCTGAGGTAACCCATTCCACTTTAGTTATTACTTATTATCAGGAAATTGTCTATTTTTATTATAAGAAGACTAATTCTGCCTCTTGGCAACTTCCTTCCATAGCTACAAGTTCTGCCCTTTGGACACAAACAGTAAAACTTTTATTCCTCTTCTATATAATGGAAGATAGCTTTGCTCCTATGTAATAATATTTGTAAATAACACCACAGGGCTTGGCATTTAGTAGGTGCTATATAAATGCTTATTCCCTTCCCACTATTTGAAGATAGCTACTCCTTCAGGTCAGGTCAGTTTCTTACTGATTTTATGATTCCAGTGGGAATGATTAAAATGAAAGGAGAGCCCCATAGGGTTAAAAAAGCTTCCATAGAATCATAGGTCTTTAGAAGGTCTGTGCCTACCATAATTCAGTGTTTGAAAGGCTATGAAATCAAACACACAGCATTGCTATTTGGACACATCATTTGAGAATGATCAGGTGATCATTGATCACCTGATGAACATCTTGATTGATGAACCTGATTGATCATCGGGTGAACAATGATCCATCATATGTGATGCTTTTTTGTGAAGAAATCTTACTAAACCACAATAGTTCAGTTCACCAAATCATGCACCTCCAGTTCTACAGCTGACATGGATTTAAGAAGCCAATTTATCCAGCCACTTATTTGACATATTGAATTAACTCTTCCTCTTCCCCCACCCCAGTCCTGTCTTTTTTATTGTTGTAAAGGACACTACCATCCTCCCAATTACCCAGACATGCATCTGAAAAGGATAGCTTAATTAAGCAGCTTCAATCAATTTATATTTTAGCTTTATATCCCCTAAATGTTATCTCATCAAAATAATTTGTTAACTATAGATTTAATAGTAAGTGATAATCTCAGTTATTAGTTGATTGAATAACTGTGTATGAGAATCAGTAATTAATAATCATCATATGAGTAAAATTATAAGGAGAATTTCTCTTAGTATTTTTCAGGATATCTTTGCCAAGGGGATTTTGTACATACCTTTACCATCCTGGAATATATCCAGATTTACTTGAGTCTGTGAGTTTATGATATCTCATTTAGCCTTGAAACTATAGAATGGCCTTGGCCATCTTTATAGCACCATATATAGTACAAATGGCTATGTAATCTTCCCTATAGAAAGAAGACACAGAAGACCTGACTATCTTGAAGGAGAAGATACAGCTACTAGAGCTTCTTGATAGGAAAAATATAACTGCTGACCTTCAGGGAAAAGAAAATATCATTGCCTTTCTTTCAGGGGAAAGAAGATGCATTTGGCTCACTCCCACTCTGGAGTGAATTTGTGTAATCTGGCTCTTTTGCATAAAGTATAAATACTCATCAGCTGAAAAGCTCAGTCTCAGACAATACTGGATGTATCTGTAGACCACTAACTTATGTGATCTGTGCATTCACAATAAAGTCAGATTTGCTCAGAAGATCTTTCCCAGTATTTTTCTTTTATACATCCTAGATGTCATCCTCTACAACTATAGAGTCCATTTTGTCATTCAAAACCTTTCAAAATGCCCCCCTCCAGTATTTAGTCCTTTTCTACTCTTTCCATATTCTTTGTGATCCAGCAACACTGGAATCTTTCCAATTCTTCATTGAGAACTTGATCTCCTGATCTTAGAGTTTTTATTGTCTGTCACCGTTGCCTGTTGATCTCTCCTCCTGTTTCCTAGTTTCCTGTTTTCCTTCAAGTCTTAGCCAAAATGCCACCTTCTCTAAGAATATAAGTAGCATTTCCTGAATCCTTTATGACTATTGCTTTCCCTATATCAATTATCCCTGTTATTCTATATATAATTATATAGATAGTATGTATATATTTCTTTTCCCCTTCTTTGTATCTGCAATATTTAGTATAGTGCCAGGCATGTGGTAGGCACTTCATAAATGTTGATTTGACAGATAAAACTGTCAAATCATTATACCTATCTGAGCTTCAGTTTTCTTATATATAAAATAATGTGGTTAGACTATATAGCCTTTGAGTTCTCTTCCAGTTCTAGAGTGATGATCCTTCCAAAATGAGACACAAAATGTTCGTGAGACTTTCCCATGGATTCAAATCTCATGAATGTCTGAACTGGTATTTGAATCCATGCCTTCCTGACTCTGAGTAGCAAGGTGGTACCATAGTATACAGAGCGTCAGGACTGCAGTAAGGAAGACTCATCATCCTGAGTTCAAATCTGTCCTCAGACACTAACTAGCTGTGTGACTCTGGAGAAGTCACGAAACCCTGTTAACCTCAGTTTCCTTGTCTGCAAAATGAGCTGGAGAAAGAAATGGCAAACCATTCTAGTATCTTTGCCCAGAAAACCTCAGTGGCATCAGGAAAAATCAGACACAACTGACAAGGAGTGAACAACAACTACATAATAGAAAGGACATTAGATCTGAAATGGAAATGTCTTCATTAAGAACCTGTGTCTGCTACTTGCTCTGTAGGACCTTGGACAGGTCACACATGGAACTTGTAGTGCCTCATAAAATGCTGATAATAATCCCTGTATTGCTACCTACCTTACAGATGGCAACCAAATGAGATATGTGGATACATGTCTGTGTGTGTATGAATGTGGGTATGAGAGTGTGTAGTGTTTTATAAGTCCTAAAGCTCTATCGAATTAGGCAGCTGGGCAGTATCGTGGATTGATCACAAGTCCAAATCCTGCCTCAGACTTTTACAGACCATCAGCCTTTGGGCAAATCCTTTAACCTCTCTCAGTCTTGATATCTTCATCTCTAAAGTAGAGATAATAATAGCAACTAATTCACAGGGTTGTTGTGAGGATCAGATGAGATAATATATGTAAAACACTTTGAACATGCTGTATAAATGTTAAGCTATTATTATTATCATTAAGTTATTTTGAGATTAGATACAAGTTTTCTTCATATCTGAGGGAGAAAAACCATTTCTGATGCACATTTTGAGAAATAACAGAAACACATGAATAGCATGAGATAGCAGGCTGATTGTCATTGATCAACTACAAGGAAAATGGTTCATTTTAGAAAAGCATGAACTAAACACAGGCATAAAAATAAGTTGGTGAGATCATTTCTTGATTATTCCAGTGACTGGAATGGATTTCCTTGGAGCCATTCGTCTCTATCTGGGTAACCAAACCCCCATTTGGTCAGTGGCAAACATACATAAGACAGCTGGTTGGGATTAGGAGTATCGTCTGTGGTCCTGGAACAGAGTTGTTGGGTTTGTTTGTTTTTTTTTTTCCTTTTAAGAATCTAACTATTTTGGACTTTTAGCTAGGGAGGGACCTTGACCTCATTGGCATGATGCAAAAGTCCATAGCGTTGTTTGATTTTTCCAGACACCCTTACAATCCCTATATCAATAAAACACCTAAAAGAAAACCAACGTGTTGTTGAACAACTATGGATCTTGACAAATCAGTCCTTTCAGTCACTTTGGCAGAGTCTCACAGCAGTCCTTTCCACCACATCAGTGTCCCTCGGTAATATAACCCTTTCAATGGCTCCATTTTATCAGCAGAATTTGAAGATTTAAAGAATAATTAGAAATCGTGAAGATTTATGCTTATATAATTGGTATATTTTTAAAGTTATGTACTTTAGAGATCTATACATTGTGTGATGCCATAGTGTATATTAATACCAAACTCCTCTTCTCATTAAAAAGGAAGACATGCAGAATTTTCAACATAACAGAACCATAATTTTGCATATTCCCTACATGAGACTTGGCATGAGGTATGCTTTGTAAGGCACACTTAACAAAATTCCCCAGAATCCATATTCATAAACATTAAAAATCTATTTAGGATCATAGAGTTATAGCTAGAAGGGACCAAAACTACAGTGAGATAGGTTAGGGTTTTTTTTTCCTTTTTTTAAAAAAAGCAAGGGAATGATGGTGAACAGGAGGGTCTTGATAATGTCACTGATATTTTCAAACAGTATTTTCACTTTGCATCCTTTTGGAAATTATAAAGAACACCATGAAATTAATCTCACTTTGTTTCTTTGGCTGCAGAAAACAATCCACAAGAAACACATTTACAAATGTACCTTATTCCCCATTGTGTAAAAGTACCTTCTGCGATTTGCCTCTGCAGTGTGCTGATGACAGATAACTATACTGCTGTTTAAGTCAGTTCCCTCCAACAATAGCTGTTGACATAGATCTGCAACAACTCACTTGGGTGGCTCTGCATGTGTGAAAAAAAATTTAGTGTAGTTGAGAGTTAAGTAATGTTTTAGAATGGTATTGTAACCATGTCCACTCACATGGTAATTTAATCTTCACAATTTCAGACCACCCACACAACAAATTGTTCCTTTTCAGTGGCACAGTGGGGGGAAAGTGCAGGATATCTGCTGGTGGTGGTTTTCTTGGAATACTACTTACACATAAAGATAGAAAGTAGTGGCTAATCATTGCCATCTTAAAGGAGCTTTCTGAAGAATTCTGCTGAGCAGGTGTAAGAGTTCTATTAATTGACAACAGGACCCCCTCCCCATACTGCCTCAAAATAGAGTTGAGGTAATGATGTTTCTGCCCAGACATCAGGAAATTTAAAGTTAACAGAAAAAAGAAGGATGGAGACGAGGATAACATTTCAGAGGATTGAAATCTGGTGCAATGGTACCATTTACTGATATTGACTTCCACTCTGGAGCTCTCTCTGTGTGTGTTTGTGTGTTTTTTGGTGTTTGAAAGAACCAAGAAGAATAGATAATAGGAAGTTGATAACAAGCTTAGAGGGGAGAGAAGAAACCAACACCTATCTGCAATTCATGGGTTCATGTTCCCAGGCCAAATAATCAAACAAAAAATTGGTACCTGCAATTGTTGTCCTTCTCAGTGATCTCTGAAAAATTTTTGGTGACTCTGAGGAAGTCATTTAATCCTCAGTTGCTTAGCCCTTACCTTTCTGCCTTAAAACCAATACACTGGGGTGTCTAGGTGACTCAGTAGATTGAGCACCATGCCTGGACACAGGAGGTCTTAGGTTAAAATCTAGCCTCAGACACTTCTGGTTGTGAAATTCCAAGAAAGTCACTTAACTCCAACTTCCTAGCCCTTGCCACTCTTCTCCCTTAGGACCAATACTTACTATGGATTATAAGATGGAGGATAAAGGTTTAAAAATAGCCAATATATAGCATTGATTGTAAGGTGTTTAAAAATAAGAACGAAAAATACTTGAATGGGAGAAGAATCCTTAGAATTAGAAAAAGTCTGATATTATCCATGACAAAAGGGAAGAAGGTTAAATATACAAACTAGGTCTGAAATTGCCTGATTCTTGATAAAATTCTGGAATGGGTTACAAAAGGTATGACTAGTGAAAAATCTAAAAGGAGAAGCAATGATCCCATGGAAACAACATAGCTTCAATCAGTGTAAACTTGGGATACAAAGACAAAAACAAACATTCTTTGACCTCAGAGAAATTCTCTATCAAGAGAAACAACTTGTACACAAAAAATAAAAATAAAAAGAGAAAGTTCAAAGTATTTTTAGTGGGAGAAGTCACTAGCAACTGGGGGATAGGAAAAGCTTTCATACAAGAGGAGGAATCTGAACAAATCCTTGAAGGAGATTCAGGATTCCGAGAAACAGAAGTGAAGAGGAAGTACATTTTAGGAATGTGAAGAGCTTGTGTAAAGGTGATGAGGTATACAAATGAGATGTATGAGGAACCCTAAGCAATTCAGGTTGCCTGAAGTATAGAGTACATGGAGTACATGTGATAAGCCCCAAAAGATAGGCTAAAACCAGACAAGGAAGTCTGCATTTATCCTTGAGGTAAGAAGGAGCCAATGCATTTTCATCAAGAGAAGGAGATAGATGCTTTAGGAATATCAATTTGGCAGTTGTAAAGGGTATGTGAGACAAAAAAGATTAATTATGAGGTCATTGCAAAAGCCTAGGGGAGAAACAACAAAAGGCAGCTCTAGTAGGGTATGTGTGAATGCAGAAAAAAAGGAATAGATGTCAAAGAGAAAAACTTGCCTACTGGTTGGATAAGAACTGATGAAGAAGCAAGAGCCAAAGATGACTCCAAGTTTGTTGACCTGGATGACTGGGAGGTTGGTCAGGGTATCAGTAGAATTAGTGAAGCCAGGAACATGGAAGGGTTTGAACCTGTTAAGTTTGAGATGCTTATGGAGCAACCTATTGGAGATGTCTAATGCCATACTGAAATTAAGCACAGATATTTCACTTGGATACATAGAACAGGTGATCTGCAGGCAAAATAGGCAATATTTGAACCTATGGGTGCTGTGGATATCACCAAATGGGTAACTATAAAGAGAAAAAGAAAACAACTCAAAAATAGGTGATGCCAGACTAACTTTGTTTTGTGTATTAAGAAATTAAGACAATTTTATAAATATAATTTACCTGGATTACTGCAAAGCTTTGATGAGATCTCTCATATTTTTATGAAAATCTGGAGAGATGTCAGCTAGATTCTAGTAGTGTGAATTTAAGGCTAATTAATTGGCCAAACCCAAAGAGTCATCATTATAATTTAAGAAGCTTTTATTGTGTACCAGGGATTATGCTAGGTGCTTGGGTTACAAAATAAAAAACAAACAAGCAAAAATCACCTAACCCCAAAGAAAGTACTCCCATTCCACTAAGAGAAACAGCTTAGGCAATGAATGTTTCTTGGTCCTACACTATTTAACATCTTTATCAGCTATCTGATAAGATCATAGAGAATGTGTTCCCAGAATCAGGGTACAAAAAGTACTTGATGGGCATCCTAGCCAAGGTACCAAAAAAGAAATGTAATAAGGATAAATGGAATCCTTACACATAGTTTTACCAGCAACTTCAAATTTATAGATGACAAAAAGATTGGTTAGACAAGAGGTCTGAAGAGCAGACTAGGGACTTAAGATTTCACCCCAAAAAATTCAAACTTAAGCTACATTTAGAAAAGTATAATGTTTAGCACCAGGGAAATCATATGTGACTGAAAACAACTGAACAACAGCAAGACAAGCTATAATAATAGAGTATTCTTTTGTGATTAGACCACAACCAGAATATTCCATTCAGGTCTTCAGGATGGCACATATAAGGAAGGATAATGAAGAGCAGGAGAATGTCCAAATTGGGCAATCCTAATGGTGAAGGGCCTTGACTTCTTACTATCAGTAATCACAGGACCATAGATATAGAGGTGGACAGGAGATATGAGGTCATCTAGTTCAATTTTATAAATAAGGAGACTGAAGCATAGTATGGTTAAGTGACTTGCCCAAGGTCCCACAGGTATTACATGGCTGACCCCAAATTTGAAGCTTTATCTGCTGACTCCAAACCTAGCATTCTCCCTCATACTATTTTGAGAATAAGTTAAAGGAATTGATATATTTTACCTGGAAGAAATCTCCTATTGTAAAGGAAATTTTGTTTAGGTTTGACCTAGATGGTCTTTGAAATCCCTTCCAAATATGAGATTCCTCTGATTCTGAATCCATTCCAAGTTTCCAAGTGCAGTTTTAAGTTTTAATAATTAAACAGAAAACACTGTTAGAGCTAGAATTAAAGTGCTCAAACATTTTCTCTCTGTCTCTCTGTCTCTCTGTCTCTGTCTCTGTCTCTCCTCTCCTCTCTCTCTCTCTCTCTGTGTCTTTCTCTGTCTCTCTGTCTCTGTCTCTCTCTGTCTCTGTCTCTCTCTCTCTCTCTCTCTCTCTCTCTCTCTCTCTCTCTGTCTCCGTCTCTCAAAACTACTTAATTGGGGGAAGTCTTAAGAACTAAGTCTATTTTTGGATTTTTCTGGTAAATTTTAGAGACCTCTCTGGAATGGCTTTGATATATGCACTTCAGAATCCTTAAGATCTATTTAACAAATTAGAATTTAAAAAGAGAAGCTGTGTGGGGCAAAGTGTGTCCTTAAAACCAGGATGGTTTGAGTTCAAGGTTTGCTTCTAACACATACTGACTGTGAGGCTGTTCAATTCATTTACATTCTCAGTGCCTCAGGCAAGTCTTCAAAATAAGAAATTAGAGAGAAAGAACTGACCTGTATTGGTTGGGGGGAGTTTCATTATTTGGAAGTTCTCAGTATTGATGAAAACACAGGTGTATTCCCCATCCTACCAAATAAAACTCAAGAAGCTTGTCGTTTTTAAAAAATATTTAGATCATTTAGAAATGTTGCCTCAGTGATCCAAAAGACCTAGATATCTCTGTCAGAATTGCATTTATTATGTACTCATTATTTGCTAGGCACTGTTCCAAGGGCTAAAAATACAAAGAAAGGCAAAAACAACAGTAACAACAAAAACATTCCCTGCAGTCAGTAAGTAAATACTCTAATCAGTACACATTCTAAGACCTGGGAATGAGACCTAACAGTGGAGAAAGCTTAGCTATGAAATTTCTTTGCTAGGTCAGTGGGTTGATTAGATCCTCTATGGAGTAATTATGGGAAAATATGGACAAGGCAGCATTTCAAACTTGCTCGAACAGATTTTTGGTAAGACAATGCAATATCCCAATCATCCTCCTAAAACCCCATAAGATATAAACAAAATTATTATTAATTTAAAGGTAAATGTTTGTTTTAACTAGTATGTTCGTTTTAGATACACTATTTCTGGACATCTCTCTTTGTGGCATCTCCACTCAAACCATCATTTCTTCTCTCTCACCTTCTGAATATTGAATTCCACCCCTGGACCACCTTTGAGTATGGAGAGGCCAGCTTTGACTTTATTTCACTCAGTTCCAGGCCCTCTCCAGCCTCTCCTAAGCATCTACTTCCTTCTGTTACATGGAAAAGCTATCCATTTACTCTATCATTCTGGATCCCTTTACTTTATGTGTTGTTTTCCCCCTATTATACTGTAAGATCTTTGAAGCCAAGGACTGTTTATGGTTGCTTTTATAGTAAAACCTCATTTTTTGTGATGAATAGGTTTCAAGACCCTTTGCATAAGTTGAAAATCACAGATAATAGTGGAACCCATTATTTAATATTTTATATGAACATGCCTGTGTACTTTATAACTTTTTTTAGACTTATAAGAGATGCCAGCATCACTATTCTTGTACTTTGGAGCCATTATTCATAACTAAATAGCATTAATGAAAGAAAGAGAAGCAGTGCTCTGGTGTGGACTTGACCTGTTACAAGTGAGAACTCAGGAATTGAGAATGATGTGGGAGCTAATGTTTGGCATAAAACAATGTAATGACTCACACTAACACTTATTAGAGTGAGAATGAGCATTATTGGGTGAACCATTGTGAGACTCAAAGCCATTTGGGAAAATGGCATGAATTTAGTGCATAATTAATTTTTTTTATTTTGTGTATTTTTCTGCCTTTACTTTCTTTTGTCTTGCCAATTGCATATGCTTAAATTCACAAATGTGTTGAGTTTGTGTAAAAAAAGGGTCCTACTGTACCTCTATCCTCAGTGTTTAGCACCATTGCCTGCATATACCAAACTCAAAAAATGTGTCTCTCTCTGTCTGTCTTTCCATCATGAAATTGTAATTTTGTGCTTTGTATCACCATAAAAGTCACAAAATGTGTGATGTTGAAAGGGACCTCCAAGGCTATCTAGCATTATCTCAATAAGAATTCCCCCTAACTGCCGTGTAAAGCCTCTGCTTAAAGACCCCTCAGGAGAATAAATCCACCACCTCCAAAGTCCGGCTATTTTCCTTTAGGATGGCTCCAGTTCGTTTGAGGAAGTTTTTTCTTACATTGAGTGAAAGCTTGCCTTCCTTCACCTATGGCAGCTGGAGACTGGAAAGATGATGGTGCCTTAGAAGGAAATAGTTTAGAGCAGTTGGATTGGAGAGAAAATTAATGAGTTCTATTTTGGACCTGCACATTTTGAAATTTCTCTGGGACATTAAATGTGAAATGCAGGACTCTGGTGATTCAGAACCAAAGCTCAGGGGAAAGAGAATAGTTAGAGTGTCAGGTTTGGAGTCAGGAAGACTCATCTTACTAGTTGTGTGATTTTGGGGAAGTCATTTAACCCTTTTAGGCTCAGTTTCCCCATCTATAAAATGAGCTGGAGAGGGAAATGGCAAACCACTCCAGGATCTTTGCCAGGAAACTCCCAAATGGGTTCATCAAAAGTCAGTCATAATTGAAAATGACAAAACAAAACAAATACATATATATATATATATACTATTGTGTAGATATATGGGTATATTATTTATGTATACATATATACATATGTGTTCATGTGTAAGCATGTATGTGTAATGTGTATATATAATATATGTATGGAAAGGAAGGAAGGAAGGGAGGAAGAAAAAAGGAAGGAAGGGAGGAAGGAAGGGAGGAAGGAAGGGAGGAAGGAAGAAAAAGAAAGTAATGAGGGGAGAAATGGAAGAAGGAAGGAAAAGAGGAAAGAAGAGAGGAAGGAAGAAAGGCAGGAAAGAAGGAAGGAAGAAAGGAAGGAAGGAAGGAAGGAAAGAAGGAAGGAATGAGGGGAGAAAGGGAAGAAGGAAGGAAAAGAGGAAAGAAGAGAGGAAGGAAGGAACAAAGGAATGAAGGAAGAAACAAAGGAAGGAAAGAAGGAAGGAAGGGAGAGAGGGAGGCAAGAAGGAAGAGACAATGAATCTTTAGAGTCCAGAGACCTTCAGGGTCCAAATTATGGTAAAGTTTTAGATAAAAAACTGCTTGATTCTCCTAAGAGAAGGTAGGTAGGACCAGTGAATGACTTAATAAGGAGTGAGGATTGAGAGTCAGGGGCATACTGAACCTAATTTTATGTCCTGTGAAAAGAGGCTAAAGGAGGATAATGCCCATACTCTGTATTTATTGGTCTTAGCATATGTACATTCTGGCATCCTAGAACCATATCAGTCAAGTCAGTTTTAACCAGTTCAAACACTCAGTTCAATGGATAGTCCATTGTTAACTTAGTCCCTGATCACTTATATATTGGAGAACTATGACAAATAGACAAAGAAATGAGTCCAAAATTAAATAATAATAAGAGCGAGTAGATTACATATTGAAATTATTTCAGTCTTTCCAGTGACCCTAAAGGGAAAGGGAATAATATATAGATATAGATATATATTTATATAGCACTTAATATGACTCAGGTAACTTTAGGAATATATCATTTATCTCTCATAACAGCCCTGTGAGGTAGATACTGTTATTATCCCCTGGACTGGAATTCTAGGCATGGAAGACAGGCAATGAAAATACTAGGAGTTTAATGTCTGTTCAAGGAAAAGCAAGAAAGTCAGAATCACTGCACTGATTAAAGAGTAAGTGGAAGGGAAGAAGGTATTTAAAAGACTCAAAAGATATGAAGGGACAAGGTTAAGAATGACTTTAGAAGCTCCACAGAGGATTTCATATTTGATCAGTAGCTTTTTGGTCAGAAATAGTTTGCTGAATGAGAATGAGAATGGTGATGGTGGTGGTGGTGATGATATGGCCAGACCTCTACTTTAGAAAGATCAGTTTTACAGCTGAATGGAGATGCTTTGGATTGGAGGAAGATTTAAGGATAGGAAACCAACTCATAGCCTATTGCAATAGTATAGGCATTATGTAGTAAGAGTCTCTAACACAGTGATTGAAGTGTTAAAGGCAAGAAGGGGGCATGTATGAGAGATGAGAGCAATGTAGAGAATATGGTTGTAAGAGAGAATAATTAGTTTAGAATGACATTTAAGTTATGAGATTGGATGACTGGGAAGATAGTGATACCCTTAACTATAATAGAAAAGTTGGTAACAGAGGAGCATGTTGGGGAAAAGATGAGTTCATTTTTACATATATTGGGTTTAGGATGTCTATGGGACATTCCATGTGAGATGTCCCAAAGGCAGTCTGGAAATATGAGACCAGAAATCAGGAGAGAAATTAGGATTGGACAAGAAAATTTGAGAATTATCAGCATAAAGATGACAACTGAAGCTATGGAAGCTGATGAAATTATCAAATGCAATAGCAGATTGCGTAGATGGAATTTGCTCTCCAGAACTATCTTACCCAGCATCCCATTTATGTTCTTACTTTACCTGTGCATGCTGATGGGATGCTGGGTAAGATAGTTCTGGGGAGCAAATTCCATCTAATCAAGATAGAGAGGAGAGAATTGCTAAGGCCTGGGAGATCTCACTCCCCCTCATGGTTGGCCAGCAAGATTGAAACCCACATCTTCTTGAAGGGTCTCCGGGGTCTGCTATTTAATACTTCAGGTTCCTGTGCCTGATACCTGTCTCACTTCACACATCATAGGTTGGTGTCTCAAGGTCTCTCTTCCCATAGGGACTGATAATCAAGGACTGACATCCCACCCTCAGGCCTTTCAACTAAATAAATATGTCTTAAAAAGCTAAATTGAGCATGCTATTTCAGCCTCATGCCCTAGAGAATTTGGGGGTACTTTCTTTGGGCACTAAAGTTTATGGTCCCCCTTCTGACTTACATGTCAACCCTCAGGATCCTTTCCTCTCTCCTTCTTTCAGGGTTTTGGTAGTAATAAATAGTGACTGCATTATTAATACTACCAACATCTGTCTCCAATAATAACAATAATAAGAATGAGAAGAAAAGTAACTGGCCTTTCTAATGTGATTTATGGTATACCATGCACTTTACATATGTCAACTAATGGATTCTAGGGGCTTGTTTCATTGTCATAAGAGGATATTTCTGCTTATCTCCACGGCTTTCTAAAGTCTCTGTGTTTACCAGTGCATTGAGTGTAACCTTAAATCTGTTTTGCAATAAGAAATCCTCATTTTCATGCTTGAAATATATTCATTATGCAATGGCATATCTACTTGACTTTTACTACAAGTCTTTCAGGCCTATAAGTGAGATAATTGACCTTTACTTCCCTGTACTGTGAATTAAAAGGCATTACTGTGCTGCCCATTTGATATTTTCCATCCTAGAGGAGTGACAATTTTGTCTTGTTTTTGTTGCAATACAACTATCCAGGTTGTAAATGGAGGGTCAACATTGAAGCGTCAAGCTCTAATACTCAGGCATCATTACAGCCATTAACTGGTCTGTCCTATGACTTTTATTAGAATAAGCACAGGTCACTTCCTCTTTACAGATAGCCATATCAAGATCTAGGGCCATAGGGTAGAAATAATAGGAAGGAAGACTATCTTAATATTGGGAAGAATCTCTTAATAAATATTTTTTAAACCCTTACCTTCTGTTTTGGAGTCAACACTGTGTATTGGTTCCAAGGCAGAAGAGTGGTAAGGGTGGGCATGGGGGTCAAGTGACTTGCCCAGGGTCACACAGCTGGGAAGTGTCTGAGGTCAGATTTGAACCTAGGACCTCCCGTCTCTAGGTCTGATTCAATCCACTGAGCTATCCAGCTGCCCCCTCTTAATAACTATTAAAAGCAGTCTAAAAATGAAATGTTGGACAACATTAGGGAAACATGTTAGTCAACAGAATGATGTAGTGATTGAAAGAATTGGTGTGTCAAGAGTCACAGTACCCACAGAGAGAATGCTGATAATCCCTCTGCACCCTGTCCTACTCAGACCATTTTGGGGGTACTGCTTTCTCTTCTGAGGGCTTCTTTTCATTGTTGTTCAGTCTTTCAGGGACACCTGATTTTCTTTGTGACCCCATGGACCATAGCTATCCATGGGGTTTTCTTGGCAAGGATTCTAGAGTGCCATTGCCTTCTCAGAGTGGATCCAATGGATCCTATTGTGAAGCAATCAGAGATAAAGTGACTTGCCTAGGGTTACACAGAGAGGAAGTGCCAGAGGCTGGATTTGAACTCAGATCTTCCTGATTCCAGGTTCAATGCTCTAACCATGGAGCCATAGCTGCCCTTAAGTAGGACATGGGAAAACTGAAGAACAGAGAAACAACCATGATGAGGTGATCAGTGATTGTTTGAAAGAACTAGGGGTATTTCACCTAGAAAGAAGACCAGGACCACATTTGAACCCCTAACTATAAATTGTTTAATTCTTTGTACTTTTATCCCAATGCCTAGTATAATTCCTGGCCCAAATTAGATCCTTAAACAATGCTTGTGAAATGATTGATTGATTGAAAATAATTTTAAGGGTTTGAAGGGTTACCCCATGGAAGAGAGAGATTTGACTTTCTTTGCTTGTCCCAGATGGAAGATGAGCAATGGATAGCAGTCAGAGGGGGTGATTTCTATTCAATGAAAGCAAAAATAAATTTTTTTTACCAAATATTGCTGTCCCAAAGTAGTATGGACTGCCTCTAGAGGTACTGAGTAGCCTATCACAGAAGTCTTAAGTAGAATTTTATTTATTTCTTCTTTTTGCCTCACATCCTATATTATGTTTATGCCTCCTATGCATTATACTTAGTGAAACCTCCATTCACTTGTTGAATTCCTACTTATCTTGTATAGCCCCATGCCATGGCCACTTCTGAGAGCCTCCGTGAGTCTAATAGTACAAAAGAAGAACTCGAGTTCAAGTCTTGCCTGTGAGCTGGTCTAGCCTTGTGCCTATGGGCAAATCATTATGACTCAGTTTTCTCATCTTCCAAACAATAGATTATATTGCCTTTGAAATCCCTTCTAGCTATATTTTCATGATCCTATGAGTCTCTCATTTGGTAATGACCTTCCTGAGTTGACTCTCCTTCTAAAATCAATATTAATAATAATGATGATCAGGATGATGATGATGCATGGCACATTTTAAAATTTAATCTGCATTATTAAAATTTTCTCTCACTTTCTTAAATTTAGAAAATCAAGAAAACAATAAATCAACCTGCGATTCGTAGCACTTGAAGATTTTGAGATGTAAATGCTCACACTGAAAATCAAATGATCAGGAACAGATATTGGCTGGCTCCATCACATATCTGCCTTCAGGTTTTCAATAACGCATTATTGTGTAACTCCTTAATATAGCCAATAACAGACAAGTTTCGAAGATGGGTCATTTCTGAAATATGGCAAATCCAATTTTTAAAATATATTTATTTGTTTCATTAAAATTCCCAGGTATCTCCCTCATTCCTTTCCCCCCCAACTATAAAGAACACAAAAAGATACATAGATAGATAAGTAAAAAATATGTCTTGCTTCTTTCTATTTATTAGTTATAATGTTTGTACAATTAAAATAAATCCAGTTTTTGAACATATTAACTTGGAGGTGTCAGAAGCCTATTCAGGTGAGAATATTCAAAAGCTGTTAGAAATGTGGGATAAGGTCAGGTTGAAAATGTGGAATCAAGAGTTGTTCACGATAAAGTAATAATTAAAGGTATGTAAGTAGATGAAGTTGCCAAGAAATAAAGTATTGGGGAAGAAGAAAAGATAGTTAAAGACAAGAGCTTAGAAATCTTACACATTTAAGGAGAGGGGTAAAGATGAATCAATAAAATAGAAAAAGGATATTGGTCAGAGAGGTAGAAGGTGAACCATAAGAAAAGCACTAGTGCATAATATTAAATCTATAACCCCTGTCATGTCTTCTTTCATATGTGATGTCCCCAAAAATCTACTCCAAATTTGAGGGAATTTATAGATCATCATTGATAAAAACTGTCCTTTAGCTATTCCAATATCATGCTTTACTTTCCTTACTCTGGGTTTGCCTAATTCCTCCAAAAGAAATTAGGTTTCCATGTGCTTCACTTAAACCCACTCCCCACTCTAATACCTGAGGAGCAATTCTATTTTGGCTCTATTTAAGGGAGTCCTCCCTTTTGGGATAAATATAGGAGAACTTTCAAAAATACAAATGTCTGGGGGGCAGCTGGGTAGCTCAGTGGATTGAGAACCAAGCCTAGAGACAGGAGGTCCTAGGTTCAAATCTGGCCTCAGACTTCCCAGTTGTGTGACCCTGGGCAAGTCACTTGACCCCCATTGTCTACCCTTACCATTCTTCTGCCTTGGAGCCAATACATAGTATTGACTCCAATATGGAAGGTAAGGGTTTAAAAAAAATAAAAATGTCCATCAGGTATTAAAAAGAGTTTTGTTCTTGCAAAGAAAAGTAATGCATGAGCAATGGAGAATCATCAGAAAATTATAATTGGGAGGCAAGCCTTTCTTTTAATTTTTGTGAATAGCAAATATTCATCTCTCAAAGGAATATTTCAGATTTTATCTCCATTGTCAAATGGGCTTTCCCTTGCTCTTGAGTGACTCTTTCCTTCTTGGGTGATTGTCCAAGAAGTGTGAAGACTCAAGGTGCTTTTAGAGATCCTAAAATGCCTCGGACCAAAATAAAGATGACACATAGGAAGTACATCAATCCTATTAAAAGGATTGCGTAGGACCACATGCTCATGGCTTCTGTCTTGGCTGAGGAACTCATGTCTCTCCCATAGATTCGCTGCAATCCAGAGACTTCCTTATACTTTGAGACCAGCAGAAAGAACAGCCTCAACAGATTAGATTACCCTTTTAGTACTTCACACTGAGTTTAAATCTCCTCCTGATCTATAGAAAGCAATGGAAGACTCTCTGGAACTGTTTTTCAATGGGAGTGGGGATGTAGGAGAAATGGAGAAGGAAAGGGCAAGCCTCTCCAATAGCTTTGCCAAGAAAACCCCAAATTGGGTCATGAAGAGTTGGATATGACTGAAAACAACTGAGCAACAAGTAGGAGAATCCCTAAATAATTGTGTATTCACAAAAGGGTTGGTTCTACATTTTACATATATATATATATATATATGTAAAAGGGCGCTAGCATATGAGAACCCAGGCCTGGAAACAAGGGACCCACATAAATGCTTGATATTTGTACATCTATGTGGGTCCCCTTGTACATGTCATCTATTGTATAACATTATAGGCAGACACACGAGACACTGAAACACAGGAGTTGGAGTCAGGAAGACCTGAATTCAAATCTGGTCTCAGTCACTTACTAGCTATGTGATACTGGGTGAGTCACTTAACCTTGTTTGCCTCAGTTTCCTTATCTGTAATATGGGGATAAAAACAGTATTTGCCACTCAGGGATGTTCTCAGAATCAAAAGGGATACTATTTGTAAGGAACTTTACAAACCTTAAAGTGTTATACAAATGCTAGCTATTCTTTTTGTGTAAACTCTCTCCACCCATAGCAGTTCCCAAATAATTTGTGATGTATTATTTTAGCCAGTTGCCTGGGAGTACATTGAGGTTCATCTGCTTGCCCATAAATGATGGCATGTCTAGCTGATGTCAGAAGCAAGACTTGAATCTAGGTCTGCTTGATTCCAAAACTCTCAGAATGGTCAGCCAACTCACTGGTTAAACTCTTAAAGATTTAGTAATGGGTACGAGAGTTCAGATTTATATTTTGTTCTCAGATTGAAAAAAGTACTTTTTTGGGGTGAACTTACCAAGGGATAATATCTACAGATATTTGGGAAAGAGGAAACCATTTTCTGGTTTGTTTTTCTTTTCACAGTCACAGGACCAGTGTTCAAACTTTGACATTGACACATCATTACCTGTGTGATTATGGACATATCATTTAACCTCTCCAAATCTCATTCAAATTCCTTTTCATAAAGGAGTTACTTTAGATGAGGTCATACCTAATTCCAAATCTTAATTTTTCATAGAAAAATCAGAGGAAATGTTTGTTCCCAATTCATCAGGTGGCATTTTGTCCTATCGAGTTTGAAGGAGAAGCTTAGAATTCATCTTCGTTTCAGATTGGAATCTCAAACCTGTTTATGAGAAATCATGTTCTTATTTTATTTTTCCATTTGGATTTAAAGGACAAAAGTTATCTCAAATGTCTCTCTACTGAAGGAAAAAAAGGGGAAAAAAAATCTCGTAGCTAGCAATTGACCACAAGTTGCTAAACGATGTGTAGAATTTGGCCTTATTGATATTCTTCCTAATTACCCCTTCATAGGCATTAGGTTACTAGATCACTTACAGTTATATTTCTGGAACTGGAGACAACACTGAATTATCTGTTTACTTTAAATAAATTAGAGTATGACAGTTCAGCACACCTTTGCTTTACCAAGGCAGCTGGAGTCATCCACATATCACCATTTGTCTTGAGCTCAGGGCTAATTGGTCCTGTCATGAGGAACAGTGATCTCCACTGTTACGGTTATTCCATTACTGAGTTTATTTCGCAGTCCCCATTGCCCGGCATTATCCCTCCCTAAGAAAGAGAAATCACAAGAAGAACACTATAATATTTCAGTATGATAATAAGCCTTGAATTATCAACTATGTCAGAATCACGTAATTAGAATTGGAAGGAACTTCAGAGATTGCCTAGTCCAGCTAGTGTAGATAAAGAATTATTGGCAGGGGGGGAGACAAAGATAGGAAGTAACCTACTACCTCTTAAAGCAGTTCCCCTTCCACTTTGGGGCAGATCTATTGGAAAGTTTTCACTTATATCAAGCCCAAATAGACCTTTTTATGCAACTTTCACCTATAGTTCCTGGTTCTGCCATCTGGGACCAAAGAAATCTAATCCATTGTTCACAAAACAGCCCTTCAGATAAATGAACAAAACTATCATGCCATCTCCCACCATCTGCTATTTTCTCTTCTTCATACTGACAGTCTCTAGTTCCTTCAACTAAACCTCATGTGACATGGATTCAAGGCTTTTCATTCTCCTCTAGATACTTCCCATAATGTGAATGAATGCCCATCTGAAAGAGTAAAACCTGGATGTTCTAGACGTGATCTGACCAGAATGTGGTACCTTAGGACTATCAATTCCTTGGACCTGGATGTTCTGCATCTATTAATACAATCTCAGTTCAAGTTAACTTTATTGAATGCTTTTATCCCACTGTTGATTCATATTGATTTTGTTGTCCCCTATCTTGAATTTCTGCTACCTTTTGTAATTCATACTGTGCTCCCAAGAATCCTTGGATATTGGAAAGAACTATTTTTAGTAATACCTGAAAGAATCAGTAGTTCAGGAATTATATTCTCTGATGTCTCTGTGTGAAGTTTTTAGGGTTTACAGTGAACTTTCAAGGAAACTTTTGGAATATGTTTGAGGTTCATTAGTATGGCTGGGCAGTAGACTTCTTGGGGGTACCCAGAAAATTCCAAGATTTTTGATCCATCAGTCTTTATCCAAGAGGTCACTGGATCATTAATGTGAGTAAAGCTTAAGAGGAAACTTCAGTTCAGTTTAAATGTCCAAAGAAATGACATTGCTCTCCATTTTCCTGCCTTGGAAAGATGAACTGCTGTGCCAGTCATCCTTCAAGAGATTCAAAATGATAATTATGAAAGAAAGAAATGACTTGGGCTGGGTTCTACCTGTGCAGTCTCCCTTTTCCCATTTGAGTTTCCTCTTCAGATGTAAGACCTTCAGTTCTTAGAGAGCTACTTGAAACACAAATATAGGTTAAGAGACTTGCCCAAGGTTAAGGAGATAATAGAACCCAAGGGAGGGAATGAAACCAAGTCTTTCTAATCCCAAAGTCAGTCTTCTCATCTCTATGATATTCTATGTCCGATATAGGCCCTCACCAAAATTAACAATATTTTAAAGATACATTTTATGCCACATAATTTCTTTTAGAGCAATGGAGTATAGCTATATTCAGAAGTATATAATAATATGATTTTAATTTAGAGAAAAGGGGCAAACAGGAGATTTCCTAGTTCTACAGGCCTTTTTTAAAATTCTAATACTCATGAACTTAAATTAAAATATATCTTGAAGAAGAATATTGAGAGGACCCAAAAAAAATCTTAGAAGGAACACTTGAAAGAACTCATATTTAGCCTGGAAAAAGAAGTCTAATGTGAAAGAAGCATGACAGACCTTTTCAAATATTTGAAAGGTTATTATACGGAAGAGGTATTGGACTTCATTTGCTTGGTTCCAGTGGCAAAGCTAGAATCATTGGGTAGAAGCTATAAGAGGTAGATTTTGCTCAAGCATAGGAATTTCTTATCAGTTCAATCTGTCAATAAATAGAATAGGTTGCCCCAGGAGCTAGTGAGTTCTTTGTCAGTTTAGAAATTACATAGTGCAGAATATTATATGGTGGATTCATGCTTTCAGGTAGGAGTTGAGCAAGATGACTTTTAAACCCTTCCACTTCTGGGCATCTCTGATGTCCATTAGCAGTCAAAATATGGAGGAGCAGAGATAGTACAGTGGAATGAATGATTGTGGGATTTGGAATTAGAGGTTCAGTGTCCATGTTCTCTCCTCTTTTCTTAACTATCTACTTGACCTTAAGGAACACGTAGATGGTAGACTTCTGTGTTGGACTTAAATTGACCAGTTGTGGCTGGTCATTGAATGCAATATGGATATATCATATAAAAATGTACCATATAGAAATATCATGGTATCACATTACATGATAGTTATTGAGAATATATGCAAACAGTCCCTTCACACAAAATCCAATGCCCCATTGGCATTTGCACATAAGGTAAGATAGAAGAGACGCAATATAGAATCATGGAGAGAGGACTGGTATTGGAGTGAGGCAACCTAGATTCAAGGCTTATGACTATGGGTAAATCACTTACTCTCTCAGTGCTCTGGGCAAATGTCTTAAAAGTTATAAATGAGTTGCTCTACCTAATTATACTTGCATGTTGTTTTCCCATTAGAATATACTCTCCTTAAGGGCGGGAACTATGAGTTTGTTTTGCTTTTGTCTTTCTTTGTATCTTCATCATTTATCACAATGTCTTGCACGTAGAAAGCATTGGAAATGCCTTCTGAATGACTAACTGAATGGATTGATTGAGAAAGTTTCTGTACTAAAAGTTCCTAACTCCAGTCAAATCACAGGTCCATACCAAAGAAGGAGTGGGATACTAGTCATTACGTTAATGGTATTCATAGTGATGTCTCCATATAAGGGAAAGCTGTCTAAAAGTAAAAGCTGTCCAAAAGCTATCTTTGGAAGAAAGAGAATTCTCTATCACTTGAAATCTTTGAGAAGAGGTTGGATGGCCACTTTTCAGGGATATTTCAGGAGAATCAGACTAGATGACATTCCTATACTAAGATTCTTTTATTATAAAAGATTTGGCTCCTCAGGATAATCACTCTGCAATTAATAGCTATATTGTATGGTGTTTGAAGTACTTTTCCCCACATTGGCCTTATGAGGGACATGGTACAAGTATAATTATCTCCATTTTATAGAAAGGGAAACCAAGGCTGAAAAATATATTTTTATCATGCAGAGCAAGTCAAACATTGTCTATGTGATTCCAGGCTTAATGCTCTCTGCACTACACCACACAAGTAAAGCAGCCTTAAGTATTATTCACCACGTGAGGTAACTTGAATGACGAGCACCAAAGAGGTGAGATAGTCTCTAGATCCAAGGAGCTTACATTCTAAAACAAGAAGACTTACATGTAAAACCCAGTGGAATTGTGCATCAGCTAAAGGAGGTTAGTGGGGGTTGGAGGAGAGGGAAAGAACATGAAATATGTAACTAGGGGAAAATATTCAAAATTAAAAATTAAAATTAAAAAAAACCAAGAAGACTATATAAGCACAGTCTAGAAGATCGAAATTGATTCAGATTAGTCAAATCTGGGTTCTGAGACTTATTAGCTCTGTAATCTTGGACCAGCCACTTAACTTCCCAACTGTAAAATGAAGGAGGTCTAAATGATCTCCAGATCTCTTTCCAGTTCTAAACCTATTATCTCAGTGGTTCCCAAACTTTTTTGGCCTACCGCCCCCTTTCCAGAAAAAATATTACTTAGTCCCCTAGAAATTAATTTTTTTTTAAATTTAGTAGCAATTAATAGGAAAGGTAAATGCACCTGTGGCCATCACCACTCTCTTGGATCTCTGCAGCAGCCACCAGGGGTTGGTAGTGCCCAATTTGGGAATCACTATATTATCTCATGATGCTATAAACTCACATAAGGAGACAGAGGCTAACAATTGATGTTTTTTGTTTTGGGAAGTCACAGGATTGGTAAATGGAGCTATAGCCAAGATGATTGGTACATCCTTCCCAGTAGGAATGGTGGTGCTAATTTGACAATTGTTCCAGGTTTGGAAAATATGTGGATAGGATGGGGAAAAGGCACATATGCGGGCAGCAAGGTAGGTAACAAGGCCTAATTGTCCTTGCTTACAGTAGCAGACAGGATAAAAAAATAGCTACGAAGGAATGTGAAACATAGCAATACTTGGCTAAATATGATAGACCAGGTGATTATACTCACCAATCAGAAAGGGAGAGAGTAAGGAACAAGTACTTACTACATGCCAAACACTCTGGTAAACACTTTTACAAATATTACCTCAATTGACTTTCACAACAATTCTGTGAGGTAGAGGCTATTATTACCTCTATTTTATAATTGAGGAAACTGAGGCAGACAAAGGTTAAATGACTTGGCCAAGGTCACCCAGCTAGCATCCGAGGGTAACTTTGAACTTAGGTCTTCCTGAATCCAGGTCCAACTTAGATTTGGACTAGAGCAGATCTAGAGTGGCTTTTCTTTCCTCCCTTGTTTGCTTGAGGAAATGATAGTCATGAGACTGAATAATGAACCTGTCAAAGAAAAGGGACCAGCTGAATAGATGCACCCTCCACCCACATAAGAGCAGGCTTTACCATGCTAGGAAATTAGAACAATCTCTAGCATTGCAAAATCCATTCTCTCCCATTGGAGAGATGGGGTGGGGGGGATGATGAATGCTTTCAATAAAAGATTTCAGTATGTGATCAGAATAGGATGATGACAATCAACTGAGCTGTGGAAAATGGAAGAACATTTCTAAATATAGAGCAATATTGTTGAACCTTGGTGTCCACTTTCACATGCTCAGCTCTGACACGGCAGTCATCATAATGACTGAGAAAGTGAACCGGGAAGCCAGGCTTTGTCAGCAGATATAGTTTCTGGAGAAATCATACCTTAGTTTAGTGCCTAAGCAAACCCCTCCAAACCCCTCCCTGCCTCCAAAGTTTAATTGATTAGAGGGAATTTTCCCTACATAAGGATGACCAGATGAAGCCATTTATCCCTCTATTCAACATTCAAGAGTAAAATCAATACCTTTCTGGTTTCTTATACTTATGAGCTACAAGGGAAGAGATATGTGTCTTTCTTAGGCTCATCTAACACATCATGATCTTTGTTTTTGTCTGTTGACTTCACCTAACCCTCTCTGAGTAGGTTTCCTACCTCTTATCCTTATTCATATCCTCAAGACCCATCTCAGGTTCCTCTCATTCTATGCAGCAAAACTTGAAAACTCACTTTCTGGCTTCCCAAACCACATTTTGTTTTAAGTGATGACATAGATCAGAAAAAGTATAAGATCTGGAGTCTAAGGATTTGGGTTCAATTCCTGCCACTCCCTCATATTACTTGTGTTACCTTGGACAAGCCACTCCCCTCCTCTGTAAGCCTTGGTTAGTTAAGTAAGGGAGCTAGCAAAAATAGTTTTCAAATTTCTTTGTAAATGTCTTAGGCCATATACACGTTTAGTCATATTTTGTCTTGCTTTGGTCTGTTAGTCAGTCAGTGAGTGTTTATTAAGCATCTATTTTATGGGACAGTCACTGTGTTAAGTGCTAGGAATACAAAAAGAGTCAGAAGACAATCCTATTCTCTAGGAGCTCATAATCTAATGGGGGAGACAAAAAGCAAACAAATATAAGCAAATTATATACCAAATAAATAAGAGCTAATAGAAGGAAAACACTAGAATTAAGAGAGCTTGGGAAAGACTTCCTATAGAACCCAAGATTTTAGTTGAGACTTCAAAGAAAGTCAGGAGGAGGGCATGATGGGGGAGAGCCAAATAAAATGTCCAGAGCTGAAAGACAAAATGCCTTACTCAGAAAACAACACTCTTTCTGGATTAGGCAATGTGGCAAGGGAATGAAATATTTTTAAAAATGAGGAAAGATGAAGGGGAGGTTAGGTTATGAAGGGCTTTGAACATCAGACAATTTTCTATCTGATCCTAGAGGTGATAGGGAGCCACTGGAATTTATTGGGTAGGGGCAAACTCATACTTTAGGAAGATCACTTTGGTGGCTTAAGAATGTATCAGAACAGGGAGAGAACTGAGACTGGAAAACCCACCAATGGTCTATTATTTTCACAGATGTCTAGTTTGCTCTGCCAATATAACTTAGCTTCCTGAAGGTAGGGGACATATCTTAAGATATCTTTATATCCTTTATAACATCCAGAAGAGGGCTAGACAGGTTGTTGATTGATCAGTGAAGTCATGGGACCTAAATTTAAATCTCATTTATTACCTGAGTGGCTTCTTGCATATAGGAATTATTTCCATCTTTGCATTTGTGTCCCCAGTGCTTCACACAAATCCTGACAAATTAGAGGGACATCAAAAATACTTTATTGATTGACTTTGATTTAAGGCAACTCACCCTTCCTAAGCCTCAGTTTCCTCATCTATATACTATGAGAAGTGGGCTAGATGGCAGAAGGAACATCTAGTTCTAAATATATAATCCTGTGTTCCTCCCAATTGAATTAAAAGTTCATTTGGATGCTAGCAGTGCACACAGGTCCTGAAATCAATAAATGATTTGAGTGTTCCTTTTGCTTTGTTTTTTTTTTAACTTTTGTAAACCTCCTTATGCCCCTATTCTATCTTTAGGAGCATCAAAACATTTCTTTTATGTGATTGTTAAATTTCAGATGTCAGGCAGCTGGAAAATCCTTTTAGTATTGAATAGGTTTTTAGGTTTCTAACATCTCACCCATTGTCGGAAAGTCTGCATATCATTCTAGGTGAACTTTGTACATAAACTAAAAGGACAAGTTTAATTTTCAATAGGAAACCTTGGGATATTCAGTCCATTATTTTATGTAAAGTACTTGCTAGGTACAGGATAGAAAAAAGTAAAAGTCATATCATTTGTTTTTAAGGAATTTACAATCTAATTGGAAATCTCTGTGTCGCTGTTTTTCTTTGTATATCTATCTCTGTTCCTGTCTCTTTGTCTCTGTTTCTCTGTCACACACACACACACACACACACACACACACACACACACACACACACACACACACGTACACTCACCCTCCATGTCAATAGTTAAATCAGATAGAAAGTGCACAAACAAGTGATTCTGGATATTAGAGTCATTGTGGCACAGAAATCAGCATAGTTCATACTCTTTCTTGGAGGCCACAGACTTAGATTATTTGTTGCTAGAAAGGTTCACTTTGTGACCTTCATCAGAAGTTACATAGGGCAAGAGTTTACTGGTAAATGTTCAACAACCAGCTTTCAGAAATGTGCAAAGAACACACTTTTAAGTTTAATCTTCATTTTTTTCTCCATGAAACACTTTTTCAGGTCTAGTCAATCAAGAAAACAATAAATTGACAACTGATTTGTAGTGTTTACTAATTTCTGAGGTCTCAAAACTCACCTTGGAAATTTAACGATCAGCTCTCAAGAGCCAGTGTAAGCTGGCTTCAGCATATACCCGCTTGAGGATAATGGATGGAATTTTGTTGTCAGTTTTGTCTGACTCTTTATGACTCTAGTTGGCTTTTTCTTGGCAAAGATACTGTAGTATCTCCTTCTCTAGCTCATTTCACAAATAGGAAACTGGATTTACCTGCAGTCACATAGCTAGTAAGTATCTGAAGTCAGATTTGAATTCATAAAGATGAGTCTTCCTGATTTGTTTTCAAACCTAGGACTCTATCCACTGTGCCCACCTAGTGGCCCTGCCCACCTAGCTACTAGGGAACTTAGAGATCATTTTGACCAACCCAGTCATTTTACATTTTACACAGCATCATCCTACCTTCTCTCTTTCTTGTGCCCTTATTTCCTTATCTCCTATGGAAAACAATGTGGTAGAGTGAAGAATGTATAGGATTTGGAGGCAAAGGACCTAGAGTTGTATACCTGATTCTATTGCTCCTTACACCTGTGTGACTCTGACCATATTAATTAACCTCTCTGGTTTCAGTTTTGTTGTCTTTAAAATGAAGAATTTGGTCTAGGTGACCTATATGTTCCTTTCCAACTTTTAATCAGTGCTCATAGGATCAAAGTACTATAATGATTTTTATTATTAATTAATTAAGAATATTTTTTCATGGTTATATGATCCATGTTCTTTCCCTCTCCTCTTCCTGAACTGACGAGCAATTCCACTGGGTTATACAGTAATGATTTTTAAAAGGCAATAATGATGGCGGTTTCTGCAGTAGGATTATATCCCTTTTTTAAAAGTTATAAGCTGGGAGAATATCTAGGTTCTAACCCTGGCTATACAAATTAATATCTGTGTGATCTGGTATAAATTATTTAACATTCCTGGACTTCAATTTTCCTCATCAGTAAAATGAAGAGTATAGGCTAAATGAACTCTAAAGATACTATTGAATCTAAATTTACGATCGTAAGCACCTACAATTCAGAAGTTCTTGGTCACTGGGAGCTTCAGAAGTGGAGACGTCATGTGTCTTTAGTGACCTGGGAAATTTTTGCGAAGGAGGTGGAAATTAAGCTGTGCCTTGAAAGATGGGTGAACTTCAGCTGGTTAATAGCCAAAGGTAGCAAAGAATATGAAGTCAGAATGAATGTTCTCTCACCCCTATGAATTATATAGAATGGGAAAAAATCATTTAACAGAGTGGAAACAACATTAGCAATTACAAGATAGAGAATTCTGTTTGCGGTTAGTGTTCCATCCTGTGTCTCCATATTTAAGTCACAAGTAAATCCTTCAGGGTTAAGCTGCTTTCTCTTCATTGGGGAATTTCAGTCTCAGATAGGATGCTAAATTATTATAATCTGTGATTCTACCCCTAGGATTTCAATCATAGACAAAGCTATATAGGAAAACACTCTTAAATGAAGGGATCCAATGTTGGCTAGAAAGAACTCTCTCTACATGCAACATAGAGTTTTAAGACTCAATTTATTCCTCAGCATCATCTGCATCATCTTCTCTCTGTCTCTGCTTCCCTCTGGCTGTATCTTTGTGTGTCTCTCTCTCCTTTCCTTCCCACCGTTCCTCTCTTCTTCCAGCCCCTCTTCTTCCTCCTGTCTGTCTATGTCTAGCTGTATCTGTCTGTCTGTGTCTCTGTCTGTCTGTCTCTCTCTTTGTGTGAACGTGTGGGCACTTAAGTGTAACCTTCACAGGGGGAAGAGAACTTTCTCCTTCAGGCATGTTTGGAAAAAAAATCTTTTGTGAATTTGTTTAGAAAGTTGATTAAATTTCTAAGCAGAGTGAGTATTATCTAAATTTCACCAATGGAGCCCATTAAATTTCATCACCAAACAACAGTCAGGGTATACATATCTCCTGTATGACGACTTCCAGCAGACCCTGAAGAAAGCTGCTGCTTAGGTTTTGCCCAAGGGAGCAATGAGTGGGTAGACACCACTGAAGGTCTCTTCCTTTTGGTATAAGTCAGCTTGGCAGCTGTGACTCTGGCCTAAGTAATATTCTTAGCCTGTGCATGTGCTCCATGCTGGTACTTATTGGTCAGTGTTCTGAGCAGGTGGCACGGCCCCAGGAGAGGAATCATTAAAGAAATCCACTCCAATACTTGATGGGTAGCTGCATTTGCCATTCCACTAAAATATGTTGCTATTTTCCAGTCCAGGGCATCTACTGGGAGGGAGGGGGACAGTTCCTAGCTTTGTCTATATAAAACTTGATTTTCTAGTCTGACAGTGACCTAGATTCCTATGAGAAGAAAAAAAATGAATTAAAAAATTCAGTAATCATTTTTGTTTCTGGCCCTGACCATCCTGGGTATTTTTATTCCCTTAAGAGCACCTGTATTCACAAATGCAAAGAGGCAGCTGCATCCTCCTTTTTTCCTGTGTACATATCTATATACACACTCATTATTTTGACCACCAATCTTTATAATTCTGGAAAATATGGTTTCCTTCTTTCAGAACAGTTGGCCAACCACTCGGTGAGGTATAATTTATGGCCTGCTGCCTCAACAAATAGCATGTTGGCCTTTGCAATTTTTAGAGTCAAAGATGGTAGATATAGTAACAATTCTGTGGGAATTGCATATTCCGTTGTTACTGCTCATATATCACCAGCTTGCTCACAGGGAGAAAAGGCAGGACCTTTACGAAAAACTGCCAAATGTATGCACTGCTTATGTCTTGATTTTCCAGGACTCTAAGCATTTTCTTTCAGAGTACATCCCTAATTTCTGGAGCCCTTTGTGGAAATCCCCTTTGCCAGGGTAAGAAGTCAGATTCCAACCTCATTGTATGAGTTTGAGACCTTATGGAGAAGTAAAATGTTTCTACAAGAGAATTCCAGAACTTGATTTCATCCCGGAGACTGGAATGAGAATGCTCTGAATTTATGGGCTGTTTGATGTTATTGTTTGTTTGTTTTTCAAACTGAATTATAATGTTTGGCTATCCATTTTAACTTATATTTGATTAAGAAAAATAAACCATCAGGATAATCCTGGACAATCTGACTACCAGGTTTGCTGAGTCTAGATGACCCCATTGCTATCTATTCTTGAGCGAGTTTCCTAATTCAGGCATAAGCAAACCTAGAAACTTTTGAAGTCGGATGCAGTGGAAAGGATGGTGGATTTGGAATAAGAAAACCCAGTTACAAATCCTGATGCTCCAACTTCCTCTGTATTTGACCTTGGGCTCAGATTTTGTACCTTCTGTAGACCTCAGGTTCCTCATTGTAAAATGGGGGGATTGGATCCAATAATTTCTGAGGTCCCTTCTGGCTTCAGACCTATAAATCTGTGGGCCCTAAAGTGTTAATAACTGTAGTCACCAATTTGGAGGTGCTGACTGTCTGAGGGAGTGTTGTATCCGTCACCCCCATCTTCACTCTGTAGAGGAAATGTCTGTTCCTGAAGGGGGTAGTTGAGTAAAGCCATAATGGCTGCTAAGATGACACCTTGATTTGAAATGACACCCTTGTCTCTTCTTTGCTAGGTGCAAGTGTAACCTTCACGCCACAGTATGTGTCTTTGACAACAATAAATTGTCTTGTGAGTGTGAGCACAACACTACAGGCCCCGACTGTGGGAAATGCAAGAAGAATTATCAGGGCAGACCTTGGAGCCCCGGTTCGTACCTCCCCATCCCCAAAGGCACGGCCAACACCTGTGAGTAGATTTGCTCAGTAATGACATTATTAGTGCGAAATAACCTAAGATATGGTACGGTACTTCTTATTGCCTTCTCACTGTGTGGATTGAGTCCTTCCCTTGCAAAGGGCACATGAACACTGGGCTTCAGTTTTAGCCCCTTGCAAAACCTCATCAGTTAGTACTCTGTTCAGGGTCTTTTGAACTGCTCAACCTGTCCCCAGACAACTCACTGCGAAAGGATTGAAATCACTGAAGCATTTTTTTAAAATACTAAGTTGTTTTTTTTTCAAAACCTCAGTTTCAGAATAAAATGAACTCCCTTACTTCCACCCAAGATCCTGCTCCAATCTAATCTACCTTAGTCCCTTTAAAATCCCCCAGGCAGAGGGTCTTTAACCTTGGATTTGTTGTGGACACTTTGGGCAGTCTACAGACCTTTTCTCAAACCGATAATTTTAAATTCATAAAACAAAAATTCAGGATTTCAGAGCAAAGCAATTATATTAAAATACAGTCATTTTAAAAATGGGCAGCTAAGTAGTTCAATGGATAGAGAACTGGCCTGGAGTATGAAAGACTCATCTTCCTAAGTTTAAATCCAGCCTCGGACACTTACTAAGTAGGTGACTCTGGGCAAGTCACTTAACCCTGTTTGCCTTAGTTCCTCATCTGTAAAATGCACAGGAGAAAGAAATGGCAAAGCACTCTAGTATCTTTGCCTAGAAGACCCCAAATGGGGTCACACAGAGATGGGCATGACTGAAAATGACTGAAGGATGACAAATTTTTTTAAATCTTTCACTGAATTCAAGTTAGAAGCTTCTTTTCTTTGGGTTCTTTGCTTTCACAAGTTTCAGTTCCTATGTTAGGGACATTAGAGACAGATTTACTTCACCCATTTCTGTTCCCCTTTGAACTGTGTTATTACCTAAATTAGCCCAAGGATAAGTCTGACCTTTCTTCAGACCCTAGTGGACAAAATTCCAATCCATTGAAGTCTAGACCTGAATTTAGGTCTTCCCCCTGACTCCTACCAGCTGTCTGACCATAAACATACAGCTTACCCACAACTCCAAGGAAACCTGAAAGACAATACATTGTATATAGTACATTGCCCCAACAGTGAAAGGTATCTCCATTCTGGGAGTTCCCCCACATAGATAAAATTGCAAGATCTGACCCCAAACCCCAAAAAACCAAAAGCCAAAAAGCAACAAGAACCCCGCCCCAACCCCTACACACATAACCTGTTAAGGTCATGTTGAACTCTTGATTATATCATTAAAGACCACATTTGGGTAAAGATTATGACTATAGCAGTCTGGGGAGGAAAAGGACAACTTTTCTTGAAAGGACAACTTCTACCCTTGTGTTTAGAGGAGTCCCACCAAAATTCCCATCACCACTGATTGCTGGAAGCTAATTCAATCTCCTATGCATCAGTGGGAAAATGGGTGTGTGCAAACTCTAGGAAACAAGGGAATATCATCCAGAAGTAATTGCCTAGCTGTCTGGATGAGCCAACTAGCTCCAAAAACCGGAAGTTTGCCCTGTGAAAATGGGAAGAAAAGGCAAGGCAGACAAAGTGGGGGGGGGAAAAGCTATTTAGCAACTGTGGGGTGGCAGATGCTATTGTCACACGAGAAGGTGAAAACCTGCCAGTAAGAGGCCAGGTTAAGAATATCATCTTCAAAGCAGCAGGTGTGAGAAACGAAACTTTTTAAAAATATAATCTAATTTAAAAATTAATATTTCAGAAACTGGAAATGTAATGAGTTAAGTATAAGAGTAATAGACCAAGTAATAAACTGTGAAGTGTAGGGGCATGAAACTATGATAAAATCCCTACAAGGCAAGAAAAGATGAATCTTCAAAAGGTAAAACAAAAAACCCCTCTATTCTGTATGGGTATTTTGTTTCTTTTTATGAAAAAGAAAAAAACTGAAAGCCCAGCTCATGGAATGACTGTTAAAGCTCTTTTGAGCACACATTTTGATTTTTCAGGATGGGTGTGGTGGTAGATATATGTTTCTTTATTTCTTTATTAATCCGAGGTTCAGGAAACTTTCAATAGCTGGGGATCAAAGATCAAAAGAGCTACAAAGGTCAGGGAAGGGTCATTTAGTAAACTCCCCTGTGGTCGCATGTTTAGCCTCTTTTCTGACAAGTTTTTCAGCCCAGTATTTAAAACTTCCTGGGGAGTATTGAATAGCCTTCCCCTTCAGGGAACACTGATGCTCTGGTTTCTCAAGGGTGGCAACAGAGGGGAAGAGGGCTTCTCAGCACAAAGTAATGATAAAGTCCATGGGCACCTTTGGGGTTTCTAGCTTGAAGTTTTCTTTAAATGAACTTTATAGTCCATTATAACCCCTGACCTTTTTTTACTACATACCCTTTGCCTCAATTTCTTTTTCCAGTTCTCTAAGTATTCCCTGATAGTTGAGCCACTATTCTTCTTTTTAGCCCAACCCTTTCAGGGGAATTGAACTATATATCTTCCATTCAATATTAGAAGGAGGGAATAACTGGTGAGTGACCTAAAACTAGTCTTTTAAATTCTTAAAGATCATTACCAGATTATTTAACTAACTTTAAAAATAATGATTTCTATACATTCAACTATATTTGCTGCAACTTTTGTGTTCTAGCACGAGGACATCAAATAATAAAATATACACATAATGGCCTTTATAATATCTCATTTCTCAGTAGGATAGAAGTTGTTACCTATAAATCATTACAGTTGAAAAAAATCTTGATATCAGCTTACCTACATAAAAAAAGAAATTTTATATCCATTGACCTGGTGGACAATTGTCGTCCAGTCAGTGAGGGGTGGTGCATAAAGTGCTACAGTTGAAATAAAAAGACCCGAAAAAAATATATTTTATATTCTATGTGATCCTAGGAGAATTTAAACTCTGAGCCTAACTCCTCTGCAGGAAATTAGACCCCCTAAGTTCACATGATTATTACAAGGACCCAATGAAATCAAACATTTAAAGAACTTTTAAAACCTTAAAATGCTTTAGAAATTCCAGGTTTTATCATTCAGTCTCTGAACACTTCCAGAGATGGGAAGTCCAATGTTTTTGAGGAACCCATTCCAGTGCTGAATAGCACTGACCCTTATGATTCCTAAGTCTTAGCTGAAATTTCTTTTTGCTTGTCCTTGCCCTGCTTTGTCCTAGTTTTTAACAGAAGTTAAATCTATTCCCTCTTCCACTTTAGAACCCTTCAATCATTTGAAAAGAGCAGCATAATGTAAGTGAAGGGTTAACAGTCTGTCATGATGTATGTAGTCCATGTAGAGCTCAAGCCTGACTGAATTCCTTTCTAGTCTTAACTCTGATACTAATTCTCTCTGTGGCCCTTGACAAGTCATATAAACCCTCTTGTCCTTAATATCAATAAAATGAGGGGAATGGATTTGATGACGCTAATATCCCTTTTTTTTTCTAAAATTCTGTGATTATGCTGCCTTCTCTTTTTTATGATAACTAGCATTAGGTTGTTTTGTTGTTGTTTTTTGCCCAGCTCCTTCATTTTCTTGTTCACACTTCCAAAAATTTCTTTAGTTTGAGGAAGGAGACAATTTGGATCTTATAATTTTGGAAAACATATGTTGAAAATTGTTATTACATGTAATTGGGAAAACAAACTCTGATTAAAAGAAAAAAGGCTTTAGTTTGCTAATGTTCTAGTTACAAAATGTCTCCCTGCAAAAGAATAGCATATCTTACTCTAGCTTGTTATATACCTCTTAAAAAAAGAACATCAAAATATCATAATGGCCTGCAAGATTAAAAATATTAACAGTACAAATTAGTGTTGAAGACTTTGCAATTCCAACTCTGCTACTAAATAGCTGTATATACCAACAGATAGATTATATAGGATTTAGGTTGTATTAAGAGAAGCACAGATTTCAAAAGTAGAAGATGATCAGAGCCCTACTCTACCATGCCTTCCCAAATACTTATCTGGAATATTTTATCCAGTTCTGGTTACTACAGTTTAATGAAATGTTTATTCTGGAAAGTATCCAGAAGAAAGCAACAAAGACCACGAAAGGCCTTGAGTCCATGTCATATGAGCAACAACTGAAGATAGAAGGTTGTTTATCTTCAGAGAGGAGAGAAGATTTGAGGTGGATGAGATAGTAGATGTGTTTTTAGAAGGAAAAGTAATGAGTGAAAGTTGTAAAAAAGGAAATTTAGGCATGATGTTGGGAAAATTTTCCTAATAAATCTGTCCAAAAAAGAGAATAGGCAACCTCAAGAAGTGGCAAATTCTCTATCCATAAAGTCTTCCAGCAGAGGCTGTATGATTAATTGTCAAGGATATGCTAATGGGGATACCTTTTATGTATGAGTTAAACTAAATAGCCTTCTTCTAACCCAAATTCTGTGTTCCTGTATACATGGATTGCTGTTATTCAGTCCTTTCTGACTCTTCATGACCCCCATTTAAGATTTTCTTGGCAAAGATACTGAAGTGGTTTGCTGTTTCCTCCTCCTGCTTCTTTTTTACAGATGAGGAAGCTGAGGCAAATCATTTTAAGTGACTTGCTTAGGGTCACATAGCTAGTAAATTTCTGAGGTCAGATTTGAACTCAGGTCTGCCTGACTCCAGGCCGAGTGCTTTATGCACCTCACCACCTAACAGCTGTCCTCCATTTGGATTAGTCACTTAATTTTTCTTGACCAAAATATAAAGCTCAGACCAAGAGACCTCTAAGGTTTCTTTAAACTCTGAAACTATGGCTCAGGTTATCTCGGATGTTAAATTCCCAAGCATATATACGCAGTCAGCACATATCTAGGAAGCTGAGACACAATTCCTAGTCCCAAAGCTGTAATATAGATTTCATGCAGCACAGGAGATTAGAGCAGTAGAAGAACAGTATCTTATATTTGTAAAGCACTTTACGGTATTCAAAACCTTTTCTCATACATTATCCCATTTGATACTTTTAACCACCCTGTTAGGGGGGCAGGACAAGCAATTAGGCTCTCACTAGTCACTTGACAATTCTTTTCTTTATCTCTGAATGACTCCCTATCACATTTTCCCCCAGAAGCTATTCAGATTCTCCTCCCTCCTCAAGCCCCAAATTATGCCTTGGTTCTCCTTTCTCTGAGCTGCTGATGCCTCAGCCTTGTATCCTGAGAAAATTGAGACTCTCCATTGTGAAACTCCCTCTTCTTCCATCCTCCACACATCACAATCTCTGTATGTCTTTAACCAACCTCTCCTCTGCTACAGGATAAGAGGTAGCATTCTTCTTTTGCCATGTTAACCCTTCCATTTGTGCCCTTGATCTCTATCGGGAATCTTCTCCATTTGTCATTCCAACCCCTTTTTCTCATGTATTCTTGTTCCATCAGCCCAACCCTTCTCTGCTCCCTGTATCTGTGAGCACATCTCTCTCATCTCTCATATTCCTCCCTCAAGCTGCCATCTAGCCCCAAGGTATATTTCTTCTCCTCTTCCCAGCTATATTTTTATGACAAAAGGCCTATATTTCCCACTTTTACTTCATCACCACCTATTCACTTCTCAACTCAGGGCAATCTGTCATCTGATCTCATCATTTGACTAAAACCGTTTTCTCCAATTCCCTCTGTTCACTTCCTGAATCAATGACTTTATCCTATTCTTCATCCAGTGTATATTGTATATATTATACCTTCTTTCTTGATTCCTCTCTCCTCCCTTGACTTCTGTGATTCTGTTTTCTTCTGACTTTTCTCCTATCTTTCTTATTGCTGTTTACTTTCTTTCTCGGATTGACTATTCTCCTGCCTCCTAAATTTGAGAGTTCCCAAAGGCTTTATTCTTAATCTTCTTCTCTCTTTTCTCCTTGCCATTTTTTTTGCAGATGACACCCAAATTTGGGTAAGCATATCAATCTAGAGCTGAATAGCTATGTAGTTTAACCTCCTCATCTTACAAATCAGGAAATTAAAGCCGAGGGAAATTAAGTTACTTTCCCAAGATCAAACAGGTTGTAAAAATATATCAGTTCACAATCTCTCTTGAGCTCCATCCACATCTATCTTTCATTTTGGATGGGCAACTTGTCTAATTTGTCATTTGTCACCTTTTTTGTCTTTTAAAAGCTTTGTGATCTTGAACAAGTCCCTTAACATCTGCCTCGATTCCCTAAACTTTATTGTTGTGAAGATCAAGTAAGGTAATAGTTATAAAGTACTAAGCATAGTGACTGGCACATAATAGGTGCCATATAAATGTTAGTGACCAACATTATTTTAATTGCCAAGAAGAGCTCAAATTAATGTCACCCCTATTTTCAAGAAGAATTTCTTAAATTCTCTTGTCTACCTCATAAATAAAGGTATTAAGTAAGATCAAATCTACTACTCAACCCCCTACTTCAGTGGTTCCCAAACTTTTTTGGCCTACCACCTTTTTCCAGAAAAAATATTACTTAACACCCCCTGGAAATTATGAAACTATTTATTGAACTCAGAATAGAATGTAATACAAAAAAAGTGTGGCCATCACCACCTCCCTGGATCGCTGCAGCACCCACCAGGGGATGGTAGCACCCACTTTGGGAATCACTGCCCTACTCCTTCCAGCAGCATTTGAATGGTACAGCCCACTCTATCCCAAGTTGTTGATGATAAATCTTCAGCATGGTGGCTACTCACTCAAGAGTAATATAATCTCTAACATTTCTTCCAGTCTTGTTGATAAAAGTGTTATATATCACAAGTTAAAGGCCATAATGGTCACACTTTATTATATGCATTACTTGTCCCTTTTCTCCAAAGTCCATAAATGAAGGAAGTTAACTTTTGAGAGGCAGCATTGTGCAGTGGATAGAGTGTTAGACTTGAAGATAGGGAGACCTGGGTTCCAATTCCATTTCAGTTTCTTACTGGCTGCATTGCCTTGGGCAAGTCTCTTAACTTCTCTTGGCCTTACCTGTAAAGTGAGGGGGTTAGATTAAAGGTCACTGAGATCCTTTTTACCACTAAAAATTGATCCTATCAATCAGACAGAATTCTCTTGACAATATTTATTGTTATCTAAACCAGATAATTGAAAATCTGATGACCTATTAATTAATTTTCCACAGCATTCAGTTTCCTTACTGTACATGATGAGACCAATTATAATGGCTCTCATATTTTCCTTTTTAAGTGAATGTATAAGTTATTATTATTAATTTTGTTTCCAGTACTTTGTGCATCCTCTACTACAAACTGCAATATATGTCTATTCTGGAAAATGAAAACATGAATCTCAAACTTATAGTCGTGTATTTTGGGGGTTGTCTGGTTCAAATTTGTAATCTAGGGGATTACAAGGACCTCAAATGTCCTGATATTTTAGGCTCATAGCTTTTAACTTCCTGATATTCTAGGATCATAGGTGACCTTTATCACTGAACCTCCAGTGACTCATTTCTCAGGAATATTTTATTTTCACCAAGGAAGAACTATAACGTTGACCACAGAATGAACAATGAAGGGATTTTAAAAAACATTTCCTTCAAGGGGCAGCTAGTTGGTCCAGTGGATAGAGAAACAGATCAGGAGATGGGAGGTTCTGAGTTCAAATGTGGTCTCTGACGCTTTCTAGTAATGTGACCTCGGACAAGTCACTTAGCCCTTATTGTCTAGCCTTTATTGTCCTTCTGCTTTAGAACTGATACTTACTACTGATTTTAAGACAGAAGGTAAGGGTTTAAAAAAGATTTCATTCACATTGCAAATCTGCTGGATTTTATAATAATAACAACAAAGCAACAATAACTTTCATATCTATAGTGCTACAATAGTTACAAACTATTTTCCACATAATAACCCTATGGGTGAGGAAGCACAAAGATTGCTACCCATTTTACAGAAAAGGAAACTGAGTGTGAGTGAAGAGATTTGGCCATAGTCACACAGTGAGTGTTGAAATCAGAATGTGAAAAATGTCCTCCTCACTGCAAGTCCTTTGAACTGCCCACTAGACCACATTCCTTCTTGATGTATCTTTTCTCACTAACTCTAAAAGACCCTTTAAAAATCCTGGTTCCCTGTAGTCACCATATAACTACCAGGACAGTTGTAGAGACCATCCAGCATGCTTCTGTGTATCTAATTATTGCATTGGGGCTCATTTTGTTTCCCAAATTAAAGCAAGGAAAGCTTCTATCTCTTTTACTCTCCTCCAGATGGAAAGCTGCTAAAACATTCACTGATTCACAGAGGAAGTTGTGATGGATAACAGAATGATGCTCCTTCTGTTTATTTGGAGGCTACAATTATATTGACTTCATTAAGATTGAATATGTCCACTGCTGCCATTTTTTTGCTGGTACAGTTTGTTGGATGCCATAGCATGGCTGGTCATAAGCCATTAGTCAATTTCCAGTGACTTAGCTATAACCCAACTTTTCTTTAAAAAACAAAACTGAGTTAACTGTATGTTTCTATCAGCTCCATAGCCTCTTTCTTCTTTTGGTACAAAGTAGTTGAATATACTCTCGAGCTGATCAAAGTGTGCAAGTGTTGCAAATTGATATGACATTCCTATCCTAGAAGATAGGTCTTCACTAGAGGTCCACATGATTTGGTAGTTTTGGATCCAAAGCCAAAGGCACCTGTGTCTTAGTTTTTCAACAAGAACTATAGTAGCATTAGACTTGAAAGTTCTAAAATAGCAAATGTCACTTAATGTTGAATCTCAGAGTAGATTTGGGAAAGGCACTTCAGGCAATCAATACATCTTTATTAAGTGCCTCCTATATTCCAGCTACTACTAAGCGCTGGGGATACGAAAAGAATCAAAAGACAGCCTCTGCCCTCAAAGGGCTTGCAATCTAATAGTGTCTCTGAGCCTCAGTCTACTCATCTGTTTGAAGATAAGACAACTAGATGATCTTAACCAGCATTTCTAGCTCTGACATTCATGAATCCTCCCATTTTGGGAGCACCCTTACTAAATTATCTTAGCAATTTTCTTAGAGGATAGCCATTCCTCTAAAAGTGACAGTCTCAATACTTCAAACAGCCTCTGATTGAGATTTAATTATTGCCATCAGCTGTGATGGTTATCACTCTCATGGAATTTCTTTCAACTATGCAATGTGATTCAAATTTTCTGTGGCCAGACCCTTCTAATACTCCCCAATACCAAGCCATACAATTTTATTTAATAATCTCTGATCAACATTCTTGTTGATTAGAGAGATGGCTCTAATCTAGCCTAATCTAGTGCAGGTTCATGTAGACACAACCATTAACTGGAGCCAGGCCCAGAAAAAGTCTAGCATTTGTAAAATGGGAACTAGTGTAGTATAACTAGAACATGATTTATTAGCCATTCCAGGGTAGTTTGAGCTTGTTAAATATTTGAAAGCTGTTTCCTGCCTGAGGGATCCTTTTTTATAGTCTGCTATTCAGTGGGGCTATTGAGTTCTTACCAGATATTCTATATATTTTCATATAACCAAAATAGGGATTTTAAAAAGTAACTTTTTTGGACATGTTACAAAGATTTGAACTAAAATGTGCAATTTAAATGCTACTCTCTTCCGAGTGGTTCTCATTTATAGTAAGAGAGTCTGAAGTAACTCTAACAAAGCACCACGAACAAATGCATGGCGGTGTCACGGAAGTAACACTGGGTTAAGCACAAATGTGAGTTTATTCATACTTACGATGCATAAATCATGGGCTGAGTGTACCTAGGTATACCAGCGCACCATATCCATATTCTGTGTATGTATGTGGCTCTGAACCAGCCACCAATTAAATGATTCCAGATAGGACTCAATTCTTATCTGGGCCTCAGTTTTCCCTCGTGTCAAATTGAAGTTGTTGGGCTAGATGTTCTCTAAAGTCCTTTCTGGTGCCAAAAATTCAGTGATTAAAGCCCAAGTGAGAAGGCAGGGGTAAGATATAGACCTAAGCACTCTAATATTAATAATAATAGAGTGTGTCTTTCCACTGCCTGGGTAAGAAGTGCGTGCCTGGAATGATCAACATGTGTTACCTGCACTGGTGACCCTTCTGTAATGAAAATCCAGTGCACTTTGTAAAGGATTCTACTGCAGTGCTTACTATATCAAGGGCTCTCTTAGTTTTGCACTCTAATGCATCTGACAAAGTACCTTGAGAACTTTTTCTTCCATTATGCATAGTTCTTTAACTCAATAGAAGTTGGGAGACACATGAAAAGTTTATTTCTGCCACTGTAACCCCATTTCCCTTTGAAGGATTGCAAAAGGCTTGCTGTTCTTTGGAGCAGAGCAGGATTTTTCAATCATTGGGAAATTTGGAGCTTTGGCCATCGATGCTAGAGTTATGATGCTACAATCATACCTCACCAGGGGACTTGCAAGGGGGAAAAAAAGGCTCAATAAGAGGTCACACTCATGCTGCAGGAGGGATAGTCTACCAAGGCATCAGATGGAGACTTTAGCAGACTGGCATAGAAATCTATACAGATCTAAATTTAGTATATATACTGGAGTTCAAATCTGCAACCTGGAGCTTTTAGATGAGGATCTTTTTTCTAACCCAAACTCAGCCTCAGTTAAGTTAAGCTTCAGCTTAATTGGGACATAAAAGATGGCACCTAAGCCAAGTATCTGAAATTAAATGTCCATTCCCCAAAAGTTGTATGTCTTGGAATTGAGCTTTGAAGGGACAGGCAAAATAGGCAGAAATGTGTTCCTTAGTTTGGATAGAAAAAAAAATCAAATTCTAAGTAAGGCTTAAGGGCTGGTTTTCCAAAATGATTGTTTATTTCCAGATATTCATTTTAGATATTATTTGACTATCAAATATTTTATTTCTACTGCCTCACATCTTGTCATCCACGTTTTCCAAAATTATAATGGGCTGCTTTATGAGACTGTCAATTTCCCTTCACTGCCTGTCTTCACACAAAGGTTGGATACCTACTGGTTATATATGTTGTAGAGGAGATTCAAGGACAATTGAATTAAAGGACCTCTAATTGCTCTCTGTCTCTAAAATCATATTATTCCCAATACAAAGGAAAATGTTTCTATTCATTGCACAATAAAGATATCTTACTAAGTCAAAATAAATGCTTCCATTTTAAAGAAATATTTAGACAGAATAAATTAATGGCTAGAGGGCTAATCTTACAGTTAGGCAGAATGGTATTCAAGTCCTGCCTCTGCCACATTCTAGTGATGTGACCCTAGGCAAGTCATTTAAACACTCTGTGATTCATGTAATTTCCTTAGATTATAAGTGACAGACTAGTTGCCAGCTCACATTAGTGAAGGAAATTTCCAAACAAGGCATTCTGATGTCGACAAGAACAAATATATCAAAGCATCTTAAATTTAGAGCTGAAATAGACCTTGGAGGTCATCAAGTCTACTTCCCACATTTATACACGAAGTTTAGAAGCTCTCTCTCTCTCTCTCTCTCTCTCTCTCTCTCTCTCTCTCTCTCTCTCTTTCTCTCTCTCCCTCTTTCTCTCTGTCTCCCTCTATCTATCTATGCAGAGACACACATAAGCACATGCATGTATAGGCATACTTTTATGTGTATAGATATAGGTGATGTTTTTATTTTATGTGTGTATCAACACATACAAACTCATAATTTCAAGGAAATAGACTTCAGAAGAACTTATGAATCAAGTAAAAACCTGAGAAAAGTCAACCTGTAGACAATTATCAGTAACACTGGAAAAAGGGAAAAAGAATAAGCATTTAAATAGTACCTACTATGTGCTAAGAGCTTTTTACAAATATTATCTTTTTTGATCTCTGTAACAATCTTGTAAAGAGATGCTATTGTTTTCCTAATTTTACAGTGAGTAAACTGAGACAAATAGAAGTTAATNTTTTTTTTAGTGAGCAAAAGTATTTAAAGCCTGACTCCCAGAAGTAAAAGTGCTAAAAAAAATCATTTTAGAAGCCTTACACAGACTAGAGGGCAGGTAGGTGGCACACTGAGGCCTAGAGTCAGGAAGACCTAGGTTAAAATCTGGCTTCAAATACTTTCTAGCTGCATGAACTTTGGCAAATTATTTAATCCAGTTTGCCTAGCCCTTGTCCTTCTGTGTTAAGAGTTGTTATTAGGACAGAAGATAAGGGTTTTTTAAAAATGAAAGAAGAAGCCTTATCCAAGTTTAAGCTCAAGAGGGAAAATCTTCCTTCTAATTTCCATTCCCCTCCCCTTTTCCCAACAGGGTAACAAAAGAGGCACTTCCCTTCTGCAGTTTCAGAGCGTGTATTGTGAGTTCCATGAATCTCGCATGGGAGATTTAGGCTATTCAATTCCTGTACAGCTAAAGAGATGGATATAGGCCAATTCCCAAAGAGCAGAGTTTATTAAGGGAATATCTAAATGGTTTTCAAAGCAGTATCTTATGTATTTTATAGATATCACACCGTCTAACTTGTTGGTGTCCGTAGCCCTTGTACAAGAGCCGAATTGCTGATTAGGAATATAGTCCTGAGAATTTTTAAATAACACAAAGTAATTGAACTAAAGATTTTTTCCTCCATTGCCTCGACTTCATTTTAGCTTTTGTCATTGGCTCTGAGCTGGGTAGGGAAGATCAGTATGTAAGAAGTGGCAGGTGAAGATTTGTAATACCCAACATCCACCTGAAAAGCAATACTCCAATAATTTGGATCAAATAAGTCGCCTTAATTTTAAATGCATGGTCAGGACTTTCCATTTATAAATCAGTCCAAGTTTACTTAAGCTTGTGAATAGTCCTGGGTCCAGGTTTGTTAAACATTGGACACCATGTTAAATGTCATCAAAACTGGCCTATTTGTAAATCGGAGTAGTCTTTCACACCCATTTAGATACCAACCTAATGCCACAGCATCCCCCTCCACAGCCTTAAGTGGCGCAACATCAAGGCTACAGGCTTATGAATGGAAGCCTTTGGTTTCAATAGCCTAATTTTTCTGCTTTCGTGTCTCCCTAGGCATTTGCCTAACTGCAAATGCACAGCTCTATACTGCTTTTAGACCTTACCAATTGCATTTGCACATGCCTTTTCTGGGAAAAAAAGGAGAGAGCAAAGGAATGCTTTTGAAACTCTTATGGGGACTTGTAATCAGCTTGTCAAAAGTTTCAGAAATGGAGAGATGGAAAAGTAGCTCTTGGGAGGTAGACTGTTTTTCCTTTATGTTTGGTGTCAGTTATGTGTTGCATGGGCTCTCTGACTGTACTGCTTGCTTTACACCCCATAAAGCTGTCTCCACCACATTCACCATCTCTGAGCATCAGCAGATGTTGGCCTTTTTTATAAACACTTAAATGGGAAATCTGAGTCCTTTTTTTTATTTTTTACATATATATTTTTTATTTTTTGTAATCGATGGTGACCTGAAAGGATGGTTTGTTGTGACTTTGGAAAGCTCATGAACCTTTATTATTGAGAATTAAGGAAAATTTAATTCATGGTGATTAGCCAAGCCTTCTACCCAGCTTATTCCTAAGGTCTTCAGTTCAAGTCCAGCCCAGTTCCTCGTACTGCAATGGGCATTTATTTATCTCCCATCTTTTTCCCTGTGGGAAAAAAAAATGTGAGAAATTCTGGGTATGATAGGACCAAAACCCATACCCTTGGCACACTTTAAGCAACCTGCCTGGAAATATCCAATCCACCAATCCAAACACTCTTCAAAGAAAAATTCCCTCAAGCTGCTTTAGTGACACTTAGACATTTCTTCCTCTGTGTAGGAATAAATGCTTCCACTTGCATTTGCAAGCTTCTGCTTGGGTCAGAGATGGAGTCAGAGAGTACAGGAGGACTTGAATTTCTATCCTCTTCAAAGACCAGGAATGTATTTTCAGAAAATGCATTCTCTTTCCTAGAAAGCACAAGAATGGAGGTTTTCAGGGGATGAACCAGAGGGAGGGGCTCGGTTTTATCTAGGTTTGAGTATTTTCCAGGGCTTTTCCCTTTAGCCAGAAGAGGTAATCAATAAACAGAATTTCACCAACGTACAAAGAAGATGCCATCACAACAGATGTAGCACCTAAGCGTATGTGGTGGACAAAGAATATCCTCAAGAAAATAAATAATATCTCCATTTATTGGGGTATATATTGTAAGTATATATGTGTGTGTGTGCACGTATGTACAATGTTTACAGAGATGTATACTTTATATACGTGCAAAAGCAATTTTGTATTTTTTGTGATTTGCATATAGATCCAGAATTTAAAAACAAATGGAATTGAAGATCAAATGCCAAAACATAATAGTCATCCTTTCTGATCATCTGCAAAAAATATTTAACAATTTTCCCATTAAGGTCATTTGTACCTGCTGTTGTCTATCAATTAGATGCAGGGCCTACCACCATCCCATGAGTGCTCAATTCTAATGCTGATCTTTTCAGCATGTATTGGCCACATGGCTGAAAGATTACTGGTGATATTGTCAGCAATTAATGAATCCCCAAATAATTCCACAACTCACTGAGCTTTATGATCTGTGTTTTTTCTTCACTCAGTATGATGACCATTCAATTAAGTTTGATTTATCTCATGCTTGCTGAGCTCTTATAAACAGGAAAGTCCTATCAAAACATACATTTGTTGTAACTGATGATCTAATTAATAGTTTGTATTGGTTTTCTAGTGTTAAAGCTAATCACTACCTTCTAACCCATATTATCTGATCCTTAGTCCTGTAAGCATAATTTCACTAATTATGCTAAACAGTATGTTATAAAGTATATAATTAGACTTGGGAAGGATTGGCCTGATGTGCAAATAGCTTTGTGTGGGTGATTATCACCTCTGAAACCTGCTGGTGGCAGATGAGTCAGAGTTTAGAGATTGCATTTTAAACTCCAGTAGATGTTCTATCAAGAGAAAATCAACATTTTTTTTCCAAAATAAAAATTGACCATTTAAAATAAATAGAATTCATTCTTTGAATAGCAAGCCAAATGGGACACAAATAAAGCACTTTGGACAAGTCTGGCAGTGCACTATTTTCTTAAATTATTTTGAAATAGAAAAAGACCAGCATGATGTTATTTAGCCTCAGGAAACAAAAATAATGATGATAGTGGCTGGGGGAATGTTTTTTTTTTTTTTGTGTGCCTCTCCCCAACCTGAGATCTGCAAATCTCCCATGTTGTTTGGAGCAGTAATTCACCTAAAATACATATCTCTTTTCTTGAGTTTTTCCTGAAACTAACATCACCTGCATCATAAAATTAACAATCTCCCTAAATAATTTAATTGTCACTAATATTAAATAAAAGAAGTCTAACCAGCAGGTATTCATCAGCCTGTCAGGAAAGCCCAGAGTTGTTCTTTTTTTTTTTTTTTTGAAAACATTTGATGCTGGCTCTAGACCTTGTAAATTTTGTCTTTCAAATAGCCTCTAAATATTTTTCCTCTCTCCTAGTTTCTCATCTAAACCTTGATCGTGAGTAAAATAACAAGGTTAATCATCTTCCTGCCCAAGGGTTATTAGTAATCATGCTCATGTCATACAGAGAGCTGCAGGGTTTGTTTTGTCTTCCATTGCCTTAATGCTTCTCAATCCTCCAAATAAAAGTTTAATTTGAATTGCCCTTTAACTAATTAGATTTTTTTTATAATGTTAAAAAGAGAAGAAATAAAATCACTAAGCTAGTGTAGTGTGATGTCAGATGTGGAGGTTATGAGATTCATTTTTAAACTCTGTTGACCAACGATCTAGAAGAGAGGCTGTATCCCAAGTGAGATTCCTTTGGACCATGTCTTATCATGTGCTTAGTAGGCAACATCACAAATCCATTTCATATTTGTGTAACTAGCATTTCACATTCACAAAGCCTTTGTGGTTGTCCTAAAATTGAATGATTTCTGGGGTTTAGCCGATGCTATGTCGCCCCAAAACTTTTCTGCATGAGCTGACAGGACAACATAGGTGTTCACACCAAATATGAATCTTAAAAAATAGCTTCAACTAAATTTTTTAAAAAGATTTTTTCTACATATGATCTGCCAATCATTGTCCTTTGAGCCAAGAATCTTTCTTGCTGGATAACCTTTTGGAAACTAAGACAGAAATTAAAGCGAAATTTTTAAGTGTGAGCTAATATCTGGGCATTTGTTAGCTATTTTCTGCCAGAATGCAAGTTATATCCAATTACTCCTTTGAAAGGTTTTCTTCGGTGATCCCTGACAGACCATTTTTAGGAAGTGTGAATCTCTAAGAAAGACTCCTCAAGAATTCTAATACTAATTTAGGTTGTTGTTCAGTTATGCCTGACTCTTCATGACCCCATGGTCATTTTTTTTTTTTTTGCCTATGGGATTTTCTCTACAAAGACACTGGAGTGGTTTGCCATTTCTTTCTCCAGTGGATTAAGGGCAATAGAGGTTAAGTGACTTGCTCAGGGTCACACAGCCAGTAAGTGCCTGAGGCTGGGTTTGAACCCAAATCTTCTTCTTGACTCTGTGCCCAGTGAGCTGTTTAAGCATATACTGGACTGTGAGGATGAACTTGGAGGGCTAATAGAAAACTGTCATCCTAGTTCTACATTAAAACAGAGATAACCCTTTGGTGCGCTCTCTCTCTCTCTCTCTCTCTCTCTCTGTCTCTCTCTAGAGAGAGACAGAGAGAGAGAGAGAGAGAGAGAGAAAGAGAGAGAGGGAGGTTCATATGTCACCTTTTTTTAACTTGGCTATTTGGTATTTCTCTACTTGGTGCTGCTTGGCATGGCAAGATGAATTTTGATGACCCCAAACACCTTCAAAGAAATGATGGGAGAGAAGTTATGCAGAATTATTTCAGGCTTCCCAAAAAGTTAATAGAGGAAGTTCTGAGAGTTGGTTTCATATAGATCAATCTACCTGCATTTTAGGGATATACAGGCAAATTTCAGCAATCTTCTCAGTGGTTGAGTTCTAGTTCTTTGGATTTTAAGGAATGATCATAATGGCAATAATGAGAATCAATTAGCCAAAAAAAAATTATTGAGCAGCTATTTTGTGCTTTGCACCATGATATTCACTATAGAGATGATGGAAAAATAGCAAATCAAATTAATATCATATAAACCCTGTCTTTAAGGAGCTCTGCAGTCCCAGAGAGAAAAGAAGGAACACACAGAACATCTATCTACATCATGATGATGGTCAGAATAAAAGAATGGTTAAGGATGAGAGTTTTTAAATGAGATCTAGACTCAGAATCAGGAAGAAGACCTGGGTCTGAGACTTTTCCATCATATGAACTAATGTGATCCTGGAGTAGTCACTTAATATCACAGGACCTCATTAAACTCTCTAAACTGATAAAGCTGAGTAAATTACCAATAAACACTGGTAGAGAGAATTTCCTTATTATGAGTCCCCTATGCCAGGGAAACCAGACCTGGTCTCAAAAAAATCAAAGAGTATAATCAGAATTATAATAATAATAATAAACAATTAAATATATACATATATATATATATATATATATATATATGACTTTTAAGAATGTTGATCAATCATCAATTTTAAACACCTACTATGTGGCAGTCATTGTGCTACATGTTAAGAATACAGTTACAAAAGGGACATAGTCCCTTCCCTCAAATTAAATATGAGGTAAGTGGGTCATTTACTAGCATTGTTCCAATTTTGAAAGATGAAAAAACTTAGGCACAGATATGTTATGTAGCTATACTACCTTATCAAAGCCACAGAGTGAGTTATTCACAGAACAGGAACTATCGTTGAAATCTTATGACTCTAAATTCAAGTCTTTTGACATCACAAGGGCTCTCAGATATCAGGATATTGACAGGTGATTCTTGGAGGGACAACATAAATGCAAATTCTTTCCTTGATACCTCCAGTTTCAAAAGAAAACGCTTCATTGACTATTACTATTGATTGTAGGAAGAACCCAAGATGAAGTCTCCAAGGTATCAAGGCTTTCCTCCAGTGAAAATCATTGTGCCATGATTCCCTAGTTATTCCTGGATTCTCAGAAAGTCAGAAGAATACCTGAAGGGTCAGCTAGGTGGTGCAGTGGATTGAGAGTCAGACTGAGAGACAGAAGGTCCTAGGTTCAAATCTGACCTCAGATACTTCCTGGCTATATGACCTTGGGCAAATCATTTAATTCCTATTGCCTAACACTTATTGCTCTCCTACCTTGGAACCAATACTTAGTATTAATTCTAAGACAGAAAGTAAGGGTTTAAAAAATTAAAAAATAAAAAGAATACCCGAGTTTTCATAATTGTGCCTTTGCTTTACACTTTTCTCAGACTTCAGAAGCAGAAAGAACTGAAATCTTGAGACTTTAATGCTTATCTCTGCCCTCTGTCTTCTCCCCTTGGTGGCTTGAATTTCTGTCTTTTCAGTTTTCACACTATGGTGGGAGAATTCTAGATTCTGATTATAATTATTAAAGGCATTTGAGTTAATACCATAGGGAACACCATAGAAGGAATTTGATTCTATTCCTGTGCAGCGTAAAGTAGAGGGATGATGGCCAGTTGGACTATTTTCCTTCTGTATCCTCAAGAACTACACAAAAAGTCACTTGGATGATGTAGGCTATACATTTTGCCTCTCTTTTTCTTGGAATCTTATAGATATTTAGTGCATTCTAAGGTATGATAATAGACAACTGAATTTTCTAAAGCAGGTCTAACTCTGAACCTTTCCTGATAAAAGGCCTTTCACTTTCTACTTCGAGCTCATGTTTTAGTCTGATTTGCCATGGCTTCAGCACTAAGCAGTGAATTTCAGTAATTCTGAAATGGCTCTTTGCTACTTAAAGGGTAGAGAGCTTCTTTTTTTTCTGGCTAGAGGAAATCACTTTCATATGAAAAGCATTAGGCCAGGTGATTTTCTAATTCATGAAAATGCACCTCAGCTCTCTCAGCCTAACTCTTTGGCCCTTCAATATTGCTTCTGAAGTGGTCTCTTTTTTTAAGGCAAAAAATGGCAGAAAAGAATTCACTTGGTAAGCTGTTGAGGCTGTTGTGTCCAAGTGGCAAAACAATTAGAAAATCTGCTTAAATTGGCATGGTGCCTCATCAGATTCAAATGAATAATTTAAATCTTCCTACAATAGCCTACATATCAAGGATATTAGTTGATATTTTGTATTTTTGATCTGGACTTCCTACCAAGGTAAGATTATTTCTTGGATGAGGTTGATCATGTATCAGAATGGGAGATATGGAAGCACTAGTAATAATAGATTTGCCTGACACAATTATAGTTATTGAGCCCATTGTTTGCCCAGCTTTAAGTCAATGAGAGCTCTTCATCCACATTTTTTTAAAAAATATTTTCCAGTTGTTGAATTAAAAAAAAAGCTTTGAAATAGCTCAAATTGCTCAAAAATAGCAACTCCTGGCCTATTTGAAGCCCTCCCTCCAAAAAAAATCTTTTCTTTTCTCCAGAAGACATTTCATTCAGAAAATTTATAGAGGGGAAAGGCCTGATAGCACTTGGTGTGGCACTTTACTGTCCTCATCAATGATGCCTTATGTTATTTTAATTCACAGTAAAGTATGCAACAGTTGCTGTCATTTCCCCTTCAGACTAATTGGTTTTGAGTTCCAAATAAGGAAACACTCAGAATGAAGGACAGCAGAGATCAGTTTTGATGCTGTCAATGTAGTCAGGCTTTCTAAGAACAAATGATTTCCAAAAATAGCAATTCCTCAATGCCTGGCTAGCTAGGATCCTGCGGAAACCAGAAGCTGACCAGCGTTTGCACTGTTTGAATCACCTATCTTCCTAATTTGAGCTCTTGACGTATGATTTGAGAAAAACAAATACATTATATATTTCCCTATATGTAATATAGAGAGATTTATTATTCACAGAGCAAGTGCTACCTAATTATGAAGCTTCTCTGGATGCATTTGCATTTGCCATGTCTTGGTGTATAAGATCCTTCCATACTATGCAACTATTATTTAGATTCATGCAATTTTAGCTAGAGGGACCTCTGAGTTTCTTTTTGTTTGACACTACTGTTTTCCATAAAAAGAAATCTATGATACGTCCACCATCGTCCTGCTAGGAAGTCATAGGACTAAGACTAGTGCTCAGGTCCTCCAATTCCCACTAAACCAAATTTTAATTCTTTATACTGGTAGAGCAGTATATATCTCTTATCTCAGAGATAGAGATAGAAAGATAGATAAGTGGGTAGATAGATATATCAATGGATAGTCAGATAGACAAAGAGATAGAGATCTACAGATAATAAATCAATGTGCCTATACTGTTCTACTAGTAAAAAGTAGAACACACACATATAAATATATACATATATGTGTTTGTGTATGTATACACAAATATAATTATATATTGGTTTAGTCATTTCAGTAATGTCTGACTATTGATGATCCAATTTTCAGGTTTTCTTGGCAAAGATATTAAGGTGTTTTACCATTTCCTTCTCCAGTTTGTTTTATAGATAAGGAAAACAAAGGTTTAAAATAGTTAAATGACTTGCCCAAGGTCACACAGCTAGTAAGTGTGAGAAGCAAGATTTGAATTCAAGATGATGAGTCTTTTTGATTTTAAGCCTAGCACTCTATTTACTACTATTCCATCTAGCAACCCATATATGTATATGTATGTGTGTGTATATACTTATAAAAGGAATAAAATACTATATGTACCCATATTGATGTGTTATATAGTATTCTAATCTTAATGTTATTAATCATTTTGGAGAGAATGAATTATTAGAATCTCATAAAATCATAGTTTTAGAGATGGAAGTGTCCTCAGAAACCAGCTGATTTAATCCCCTTTTTTTATATATGAAATTGATGCCTAAAGATGTTAGAGAGAGAGAGACAGAGAGACAGAGAGACAGAGAGACAGAGACAGAGAGAAAGATTCACCTACTATTGTCTCTCAATGGTATCCCCTCTCACTGATTAAAATAATTTCTTCTATCCATTGGGATAATAAAGATATAAGAAATAAATCTTCTGACACTCACATAAGGCCCAAATCCATTATTTTTTTAAAACCCTTACCTTCTGTCTTGGAGCCAATTCTGTGTATTGGTTCCAAGGCAGAAGAGTGGGGATTAAGTGACTTGCCAAAGGTCACACAGCTGGGAAGTATCTGAGGCCAAATTTGAACCTAGGACCTCCTGTCTCTAGGTCTGGCTCTCAATCCACTGAGCTAGCCAGCTGCCCCAACCTCCCAAACCCATTATAACAAAACTCAAAAGATCTATTGAATACTTTTTTTCTTGAAAAATTGCCACAATGAATGTTGTTCGATGATTGGACCATTGACTAGTATTTCTTAGAATCTTTTGGTTATTAAAATTTTTTAATCATAATGAGATTCATTTACAACTGAATTTAAAAATCTATGATTTTATGAAGCAGTAATTAAGTAAAAAATACTTCCCTAATAGCCTCCTAGCCTCCAAAATATCCTGGAATTATGGAATTTAAAAGACCTATAGAGTCCAACCTCCTAATTTTATAGATGAGGAAACTGAGGCCCATAGAGATCATATGATTTACCACAGATTACATAGTTAATTGGGACTAAAATCGAAGTTTTCTAATCTCTATTCAGTTTATCTTACCCAGGGCACCATTCTGCACCTTAGGAAGGCAAGTATTTGCTTCATTTTAATTTACTTTTAAAAATAATTAATATTAAAAATAATAAAATATAGGCAGGAGATAAAATATGAAACAACCAATAATATTCAAATATTGACATAAGAAGTTTATTTGCAATTTTTCTTACTCCTCTTTTATGACATCATGTTTAAGGCATAATGTCCTAAAAGTCCTAATAAGGGTACACTGTGAAAAATGGTATCATCTAACTAACTGACTTAGTACCAAGACAGGTTTGTTGGGCTTTTAAGAGATTTGCTGGTCCAAATAAAATTAGGCATAGCCTTGCAATGGGAAAAAAAGTTTCATTGCTGATCAGCTTGTTTTCTAATGTGGCAACAAAGCTAAGAGAGTACTTACACAACCATGGGGATGGTCAAAAACACCCACATGTGTATACATATACATATACAACTTGAAAAGCTATAATTTGAAAAAGTCATTTTCTAAAGTTTTAACTTAAATTTCTGCCCTTGTAAAATCATTTGCTAGCAAATTAGTCATTATGGGGATCAAACCTCCTCTGCTTGGCCCTAAAATTTAGGGTAGAAGTTTCAGAGAAGCAGATTATGACTCAACCTAAGTATATGAGCTGATCTATCTAAAAATGGAGTCACTGGCGGGAGCAAGTTTCCTGTCATTGGAGTTTGTGAGGCGGAGGTTGAATGACTACTTGGTCCCTTGTCTTAGACAACTTTATGTATTGGGTAAAGGCCTCAAAGGAACTTCCAATTCAGGAATTTTGTATCAAAAAGTAAGGTGATCTATCCAGCCTTCATTAATGACCAAATATTTTAAGAGTCTAAAAATTAATTCGCTCTCTAGCATTTTGTAACATAATAATTAACTTTTAAATATCAATGAACATAAAATAAATAAAATAAAATACAAACAAATATAAATAGAATGACATAAAAATATAAAGATTTTCCTTGGATAATGCTCAATCAGGTAGTTGTTTAATTGAAGAATGTCTCAATTAATGAACTGATTTGCTTTAAGGGTAGAATAATTTTTTTTCTGAATCATTTCTGAGAAGAAACTTTGGAAGGAGACCTTGTATAACTGTCAGTTGACCAAGACTCTTTCTCATTAGCTGCAAGTGTTGTTCCAACTTAAATATGCTGAGTTCTACTACAGAAATGTACTTCTTAGAATATTTTAAGATAAATAGAAGAAAGAATTCCTGTCATGCACACACACACACACACACACACACACACACACACACGCACACACTTCAAGATTAATGTTGTCTAGTTCTCAACTAAAATACAAATATATACTTTATTCAAAGCTGTTACATATTATCTGTTATAAAGTATACTTATTTCAATTAGAGTCATGCCCAGGTTTTCAAAGTATTTTTCAGAAAATAGTTTTTCGACTGATCTCCCTGCCTTAAGACTTTTCCCATTCTGATCCATCATCTATCTTAGCTACCAGAGTGATTTTTTCTTAAAGAGTTGACCTGACAATTCAGTCCCCCTTGCTCATGGCTCTCAGTTATTTCCATGATTAAATATCAAAAATCCTCTGGTGACTAAAACTCCTCACAACCTGGTCTTTTTCCAGCCTTCCTAGACTTTATATCTGTCTACATATTCCAATCCAGGTATACTAGTCCAATTGTGCTTCCATCTCCCATCTCCATGCCTTTGCACTGTCCGTCTCCCATGCCTGGAAAGCTCTGCCCCCACCCCACTAACTCTTAGTTTCACTAGTTTCCTTTAAGCCAACTCAGCCCAAATCCCATTTTTGAGGGGCAGGAGATTCCTAGTTCCTGCAGGTGTTACTGCCCCCCTTTTCATATTACCTTTATCTATTCTCTATTTATCTTGTGTCACCAATTTATTACATGTTTTTCCCCATTAAAATATATATTATTTAAGAGCAGGGACCTTTTTTTGCCTTTATTCATTTACTCAGTGCTTAGCATGAGACCTATAGCAGTTACTTTAAAAATGCTTGTCAACTGACCCAAAACACCCTTGTGAAAATGAACATTTCTGTGGATCACATAGGCATTTTGTTTCTTCCGTGGCCAAGGTCCATTTGGGAACTAGAGAAAGGGGGGCAATCTGAACTTTTTTGAATCTTCAGTTTTGAGCAAGCCAAAGATGATACACTCAATTTTTCTTTCTTCATCCGATTTTGGCAGGAGATAAATGACAGTCTTTATTAGTATTACAACACTGATAGGTCAACTGAGTTTTAATACTTCTGAAATTATAAAGGTATGTCACAAGTCAAAGGAAAACCCTGTGACATGTTAGACAGCTTTCCTTCTATATTATCCTGACAGAAGAAAGAATATATCGCTATCTTTTCTGTATTAACAATAAGTTTTAATGAGGACACAAAAATAATGATATTGATGGCTAGTGTTTCTGACAGTTAGGGTTTGCAAACACCTTTCACGTGGTCTCATTTGATCCTCAAAACAAGCTTATAAGGTAGATGCCATTACAGTCAAGACTACATTAATGAGGAAAATGAACTCTCTGAAGTGGTCACATTATTCAAATTCTCAATGCATATTTCCAGTGGGCTGAAATTATTTACTATGTTTTACACAACTCTAAGGTCCAATATTGTGAGTCTGAATACACTCTACAGATGAGGAGGAAATTGAGGCTGAAGATTTAGTGACTTGTCCAGGGTCACACAGTCAAAACTGTGAGGAAATGTTTAAATTCAGGTCTTTCTAATTCCAAATCAAGCATTCTGTGCATCGTGGCACCGATCTGTCATATACTCCCTGATGGGCACTGCATTCAGCATTATTTGTGTATGACAATGGGTAATGCTTGTTCCCTACATTCAAGGATCTTCCCATCTAGGAGGAGAATTGATCCCTATCAGTATCATAGATTAGCTCACTCACAATATAAAGTCACATATGATGTTTTAGGTACTAAATCCTTCATGTCTTTATGGCCCTTTACAGGTAGAGCAGCTGGGTGGTGCAGTGACTAGAGTATCAGACTTAGAGTCAAGAAGACTCATTTTCTTGAGTTCAAATCTGATCTCAGACACTTAATAGCTCCATGACCCTAGGCAAGCCACTTAACCCTGTTTGCCTCAGTTTCCTCATCTTTAAAATGAATTGGAGTAGGAAACGGCAAACCACTCCAGTATCTTTGCCATGAAAACCCCAAATGGAATTTGGAAGAGTCTGAAAACTGAAAAAAAAAACTGAACTGAAAAATGACTGAACAACAACCGTTAGAGAGTACTTTCAACCTGTTATATAATTTTTTCTTCTAATAGTAATAGTTCCTATGCCTTTAGTGCTTTAAGATTTACAAAAGGCTTTTCTTAAAGGAGTTCTATGAGGTAAGTCATGCAAAGATGTTTTTACTCCCCAGTTTATAGCTAAGGAAATTGAGGCTCAGAGAAGAGTCTTTCATATAACAAATGTTAAAACTTGTCCAGTTTGTATAATGAGAAAAGTAATGGACCCAAGTCTAGGACCCAAGCTTTGATCCACCAGTACAGTGCATTTTCTACCCTACTTCACTGTTGCTTGAGCCTCAGTGCTATTGAAATGGAAAATGATATTGATGTGAGCTCAGAAGGCTTCATAAAGGGAAGCTGGACTTGAACTGGGCCTAGAAGGAATATAACAATCATTAACTTGTGTCTATAACATTTCACAATTTATCCAATGCTTTCCTCACAACAACCCTTAGATGTAGATGATGCAATCATCATTACGCCCTGTTTCATGGGTGAGAAAACTGAGATTCAGAGAGAGCTTAAGTGATCGCTTGATGGTCACCTAACTAGGAAGAATCATGGCCATATTTGAAAGCAGAATGCGTGATTCCAAGTGCAAGATGACTTCAACTCCAATGAAATAGTCATGGCTTCTCCATCCCAGCAAAATGGATTTCTAACTCTAATTTCAAATATGTGTCCCTTTCTTTCCCAATACTTTCTCTACATTGACAGAGCATCTAATTTTTGAACATTGGCAGATCTAAGAGGGCCTGAGAAACAAAGCAACTTGTGGCTTTTAACCAATAAATTCTTTTAAATTGAGGTAAAAAAAAGTTTGATAAAAAGAAATGGTAATATTAGAATACTATTTGAAATGTATTAAAACAACCATTAGTTAAATAATATTTTTTTCTTTCAGAATATGTTTTTTTAAGTAGTCCCTAGATTCATGGTTTTTGAAAGATAATGACTCACACTTAAAATATATTCTAATGGTCTTCTGTAGAAAAGACTAATAATGCTTGTCCATATCTATAGATATGGGTTGCCTGGTGTGGAAGGTGCTAGTGAAGAAATGCTTACTTCAGTGTTATCATCTTGTTTCAGGCACCAGGTTTCCATAAGCAGTTGAATTCAAAAAGAACAATAAAACGTTTTCCAAATGGGCATAATCCAAACATGATAATCAATATATAGCCATGATAAGGAAGAGGCTATATATTGGATTTCCATTTGATGTTTTGGGAATCATCAATTGCTTGTTTTCTTTTCCTTCTTGTTGTTGTTATTGTTGTCATTGTTGTTTAGTGTGGACGTCATGTATGGTTTAAGTGAACCATGGACCAGTAAAGGAGCAGATGTTTGTGGTTTGTGTCTTTGTCCATACAATTTTCTGTTTAGACCCAACAGCAGTATTCTAGAAATGAAAATAACAAATCCTAATTTTTCCTGACATATGCAGATCCTCCCAAGTTTGATAGGATATGGCCGAATATTTCTTCCCTTGAGGTTTCTAATCCAAAGCAAGGTAGGAACCTGCAAAATTCTTCCCAATCTCAAAATCACTGAAATTCCTTTCATGAAATCCTATTTTATTTTTTTCCCTTGGAACTGAAAGCACACACACACACACACACACACTCGCCTACATGTGCACACAATCTAATATTAGAAAGAATCTGAGGCCAGATCTCTTAGTCTACTGCAATAAAGATTTGGGGCACAATGTCAATAAAAGGGAAAAAAAGCTATAATCAAAGCTATAAGCACATTAGTGTATTTGCATACAACATCTCCCCCAGGAAAAGTAATTATCTATGTAGTTAAACGGTCTGCACAGTATCATGAGCATTTTAAGTTGAAAACATGATAAGGACCTGATGCTCCCATTGTTTTCTTCAAACCCATTTAAAATATTTCTTGTTTGCTTTTATTTTTCTTAAGAGAACTAAAATTTATAAAACTTTGTTTGCAGAATGGAAGAGAATGTGAAGAAAATAGCTTTGTGAAGCTTATCTAACCCTAAAGCCCCTAATTCCATTTACTGATATTTTATGTAGACTGTATTATTGGAATTTGGATCTATTTTTTCCCCTTTGAACTAGACCTGAGTTAGCATATGACCATCTGTCTTTGATAATTTATGTTAACATTCCCATTGGTACCAATGGCAACCTGTCTTCTGTCCTCAGTGCAATTTTTCTGTTTCCTCAATTCCAACAACTCAGACAATATTATTGACAGCCACAGGATGAAATATAACCACAGTTTAAAACCCAGTAATAAATAGACAAGATATATTGGCATTTTGGTCTTGTTTTAACTTTTAAGCTCTAATATCTGTAACCAAATATAAACGAAAACTTTTTTTATGACATTATTTCCCTTTTCTCCTCTTCCCCATCTTCTCTTCATGCAGACAAATAAATAAACACATATCTTTTGCCTTCAGCTTGCCCTGGTTCTTATATACAGGATGTTCCTTTTAAACTCTAATGAATACAGATGGAGAAGGAAATGGGCAAAAGGAGGAACCAGGAAATGGTTGCTCAGCAAAACAAAATATATTAGCAATTTGTGGAAGAATTCAATTGGAAGGGCCACATTTTCAGTCCTTGATGAGTGATGAAACAGAGACTGTCCTAGATACATACATTACTAACAAATAGAATTATCTTAATCATCTGCTCCAAATGAATTTTCTCCAAGTTTCCACATGCTCACGTGTAAGAAGAAATACAGATCAAGCTCTGTCCCTTTTAGTATAATTCTTTAAAGATTAGTAGACAGGTTTAGCCGTGTTATTTCTCAGCAAACTAAATGGAAACATTTCAATGCAGTGCCATCCTATATTTTACACTCGATTTTATAGTTCAATAAATTATATAACAGAAAGATCTAAAATGTACCAAACCTTCTAAAGTTCAGTTCCAATTGTCCAAGATTACCTTTTGTTCAAAAATCCCAAAAAACCTATTTAAATGATCCTGCTTCAATTTAGTGAGGGTCACGGTACAAAACCCTTCTTCAAGTAGTGTGGGGCAAGATTCCCTTGACTGCTATGATTGATTGCAAATGGATTTGTTTCAAAACTGACCATTTGAGATACAAGTTGTTGGACTAAAGATTTTAGTTTAGGACAATCACATCTCAGCCTGGTCGTGCTTTGTCTTGTCATCTTAATGTGGCCTTTGCTTCTTGTGCCAACTGTCCTTCATGAAAAGCTGGTTAACAAATGGCAACCAGAACAAATGAGAAAAAATAAGTCACCAAGTTTATGTCTGACAGTCACAGGAACTTCTTGACCTCAAAGGACAGACTTGAACAGTTAATAACTAGACTTCTCTGAGATCCATCAGGCTGGGATTTACCCAATTGACTTGGTGATTTTTACTAAGTTGGTTCAATTCCATTCATTTCAACATTAAAGATGCTATCTAATAACTCTGTAGCTGGTCAATTCAATCAGAGGTGATCAAAATGGTTGTATGTGTATCAACTTTTATTTTTCCAATTTAAATTATCTGATGAATCGAAGTAAAAGAAATAATGCAAACAAATAAAAATCCTTCTACTAAGAGGATTTAGGCTTACTAAGGAGCCGAAATCATCTGTATTATATGTCTAAAATATCCTGTTTTCTTTTAACCCATAATGGTATGATTTTAATAATACCTATCATTTTTGACAATCTTCATTACTGACAATGTTTTACAGTTTTCAGCCACGTAGCACCCATCTTTTTAAAAGAAAGAAAACCAAACAATGAACAAAAAGTAAGCACATGAGCCAAAATGAACAAAAAGAATCCCAAAACAACAGTTACAAATAGTATACTCATGCAGAGTTTCTTTTCAGGTGGACTGAATTTTAAAATTTCATTGCCAAATGATTACGTTTTTGAAAGTTGCTCTTTTGTTCCTATGTGGTACCTTTCTAATTTGCTGTTCATTCTTTTAAACTATCCAGTTGCTCCCAAATTAGCTTTGTCAACAGTTTCTTCTGTTCAAGTTGCAAACCACAAGAGAGGTAGGAATTCTTGGATTCATACAGTGATTTCATGGTGTTATGTGTTGTGAAACATTGCACTGTATGAATCTAGAATATCTGTGAAGTGTTCCCATCAGCTTCTTGGTGAGGCATGCGGATGATACCAATAGATGCATCTAGTAGCACTGAGAATGTCAACCATACATCCCCCCTCCCCCCCAAAAAAAAGATGTTTCACACTTAAATTTGCTTGCAATTAAAACAATGCTGCCACATTTGTTTTCTGTGGGATTGATGTGTGAATAAGAATATAACAGTTTAGATTCCTGTTTTGAAAATGAATGTTTGAGTTTTAATGTGGTTACTCATTTATGTGGTAAATAAGGAAACCCACTTCTGTGAGTTTCATATATTCTTTTTTCTCCTATTAGGAAAGAAAAGTAGGTGCAATTCCTTTTGTCCATATTATTCAGGGATAAAGTATCTCCCGATGAAATATTGGATATAATCCCATTATACTGAATTTATACTTCTGATCATTTTAGCCTTTGGGGCACTTCAATGAAAGGAATGTTTCAGATTCTATAATTGCATTATTTCCTGAAAATATTAAAGTTCTGTTGCCTTCCTTAAATGAGAGACAGCAATTTCTCATCTGAGACTCAAGCTCAGCTTACATCTGTCACTCAAAGGCTGAAGATTCTTGAGGAAACATTCTCCTTTGTGTCACCATTTCCCTTTAAATGTGTTGTACATGACGGGTGCGTTTTGTTTCTCATACTTAATTGTTGGGCATGTGTCATCTTTCATGCAATACCAATTACAGAGAAATAAGTTTCTTTCTCAAAATTCTGATCTTAGTTTGACCTAATCAGTGAAAATGATCAAAACAAGCCTGACTATTCCTCGTGAAATTTAATCAAGTTGCTTCCAAGGATCCAGTCCCAGCAGGATTTGTCCCTTTGTGTTTTGTAGAGAAACATTAGTAAAGAAATATCGAGGGGAAGGAATGAAGCCAAGATTGTCTAAAATATGTCTCTTGACTTTTGTCAGAATGTGATTTTAAATATCAAAAAGGGTCAAAGGGTTACTTCTGAAGGAAATCTAAATGGGTTCAAAATTTCAAGAGAAAGTAACTCTTTACTAATGGGATAAATGTACATTGATGACATACATATACACACATATGAATATATGTATGTATGTGTACTGGTGAGATGTTGGTGTTATATGATAAACATAGGGTCTTACAAAGTATCATCAAGGCACTGAAAATCAAGCAGAAATTATTTTCCTCATCATTTCAAGAAATATTAACCAAAATAAAAACTAGACATATGAAAGCAACTTTAAAAAAGTTGCCTCTTCCAAGTCATATCAGGAAAGATAGTTTATTTTAATGGCATTTGCCAGAGATGCCTTAACCGGAATTTTGACCTTCTGTCATTTAATCAGTGGCTTCTTGAGAAAACAGAACCGAGGAAGCCCTGACTTTCCATCAAAGAAAGGAAGCCTTTATCCAATGAATAAAAAGACAGACAATTTTTTTTTGCTATAGAAAGATACCTTTAAATTATTTTATAATTTGCATCTTTGGGATCAAGTCACTGAGTCAACAGCAAAAGAGCTTCCAGATTTTTATACCAGAAGTAAATGTTTGTGCAAACAAAACAATAGATATCCAGTATTTCTCTCTGAGAGATATAGAGAGATATAGACACACACACCGACAGACAGAGACAGAGAGAAATAGAGAGACAGAACAAGAGTAGCTACCTATAGACTTTCTGACAAACCTTTTACTGTGATTGATTAAAATGGAGCTTTTGGTTTCAGGAATGGACTTTTTTCCCCTAGATCTTAATTGGATTATGGAAGGAATGATTTCTAAATCACTAAAAAAATATTCTAGGTATGATCCTAAAGTACTAAGAGAGATTCCACTGGACACAATCCACAATGAGTTTTATGCTGGTAAATGTTTTATAACTAGCTCTCCAAGGGGGGAGGGGGAACTATGTGGAACACATTTTTAAAAATTTCATCTGAATTAATATTTTCCATGTCTTTCTTAAGTCTAGACAATCAACAAAAATGTAAAATGAGCCCTAAATTTTAACATTTGCCTATTTTCTTTACAATGAAAATTTAATAGTTGATTCACTTGAGTCATTATGAACTGGATCCAGAATACCTTTGGTCTCTACCTTCTTACTTATTTCTCCTTTGGTTTAAGCCTGGGGTTTTAGAATATTCCTTTTATTTAGTCTAGACTATATATTTATATCTATATATATATTCCTGCTATTTCCATCTCCATTTCCATGAGATAATGATTTGTGGTGCTCTCTAGCTTTTCCAGCATCTTTGAAATATGAATTTAAGCCAGAACATGGCTTTTAGAGGAGGGAGAACAAACATATTTTTTCTTAAAACTGAACTTCTGAGAAGAGAAAATATAAACCCTCACCATACTTTAAAATCCCTAGCTAGGTCCAAATTAGTGCAAATAACAAATCTCAAAAAGTGATTGCATGAATTCAAATTCACACTATTTGAAACTATAATTATGTAAAAAATAGTAATTGATTTGAGCCTAATGAAAATATGAAGTCAGAATTCAAATAATGTGACCACTTCAATGTATTCATCATTTGCAATTCAGGACCTAGTAATATTCTTTCTCTCAATCAAAACAATCAGGTGAGTGAACTCTAGCCTTTCCTCATTTAGCCAAAAACGGACATTGTTTATTTTTAATACAAGATATGCCACTGCATATGGCACACATCCTATCATCCAAACCCCAAAGAGAAAACCCACCCCACCAAAACAAAAGGAGATCTAAAACAGCAACTCAGACTTTCCCCTCCCTTTTAAAATTCTTTTTCTTACTCTCTTTTTCTCTTTCCATTTCTTTGACCTCATTCTGAATCATTTCCAAACACTATTCATTTCTAATCATCTCCACTAAATCCACATTTCTAACTTTTCATCTGAAAAAATACTCTGTCGGCTGTGGTATTTTTTTCTCTCCTCTGATTCCCTAAGTCCACCTGACTTGCATGCCAGAAAATATATTCTATATTTATGTTATTTATCTTTGTATTCACATTTTCTACCTCTCCCAATTAATTGAAAGCATGAAGCAGGCAGGAGCTATATATCTCCCCTTGTGCCTGGCACAGGGCTTGAACATAGCAGGAACTCAAAAAGTGCTTATTGCTTTTGGTGATGATTATAATGAGGATGATGGTCATGAGCATGAAAGCACACTTGCTACCCTTCCTAACCACTTAGATACATTTCAGTACTTCTCTGACTATTTTCACACTACATTTAAATAACCTGTGAAAAAGTCACAAATTCAGTCCAATAGGTGATTTGCCTGGAAAGAATTATTTCTTTAAGTCCAAAGTTTTAACAAATTCAGTCTTTCTTTGTACATTCATTCTAGATGGGTTGGAAATAAAGAACAAAACTCAATGGAAAATTTAGGGGACATTTATGCCCTTTGAGAGGTCCTCCTCTGCCTCAGGTCTTAGAGCAGCCTGGGAGTCATTATTATGAATATCAATTATCATCCCCTCAGGGTCTTGCTCAGTGTATCCTAACAGGGTAACTAATTAATTTAATAAACTAATATGTGCTATGTAAATGAGGACTGTAAATGTTTGTCCTAGTTATATTAGAGTATATTGATAACTTTCCTTAAATCTAAAAGGAGGGGGTTGACCTAGATAGATGGAAGACTAATCTCTTTCAGATGATGCTTTATTTTAAGTTCCCTATTTTTTAAAAAAATGATACCTAGTGCTATGCAGTTACTGCTTGCCTTTTACCTTTTTCAGAACATTTCTACATCTCTTCTCTCATCCTCTCTTCACAACTGGGAGATGTACCGTAGGTCGTTTTGGGAACCAAAGGGGCTATATGTGTTGTTCAAATTCTATCAGATCGATGCTAGCATTAGTTCCCATCTTAGATTACAAGACATTTTAAACCTCAAAGGTCTTTTCAGAGTTCTTCCTCCATGCAAAGTTTTGATTAGGATTGAAATCTCCTGAGGTAATTCAACTCCTTCTTTCAAGATTCACCAGTCAGTATTCTACCAAGATAAGGTAGTTCTTTGCAGATAATATCATCATGAAAATGGAGCCTCCAAGATGCAACAATTCAATACAAAACATATTATATACTAGGTGGTAATCTTGTTTACGAGCTGTCCCTGCAGATTCATAGCAAGGAACAGAGAGGATTGAGGGAACAGAAGATTCTTATTGTTATAGGTTTTGCTGAATGAAAACTTTGGCCCCTCCCGATGAATATTGATAGCTCACCATTAAAAAACAAATAATTCAGTGTTCCCAATGGCAATTCTGGCCACTGGAAAGACCCTTAAAGAGTGATACAAAGATCTACAAAGGAGAAGTACTTTAAAGGAAACTCTCAACCTTAGTTTCATGATATTGGGGACAAATGGGCTCAATCTAGAGTGATGAACAGAACAACCATACTCATCAATGTGGATCCACTTCCAGTCTGGGTTTGAGTTCCCAGTCAAGGAAAATCAGCAGGACAAAGAAGTTTAAGCTCCTCTATTACCCCAACAGAAGTTCTAAACTTCTCTAGGGGACTTCTTATGCAATTAATTCTGTCAATACCATCCTCTAGGTTAATTTATTTCCCCCCCACAGGTCCTCATTCCCTGATAGTGGCTGAATTCCTCTGGTTAGACTTTTCTAGAAGTGTATTTGTCTCATCTTCTTACACTATAGAGATTTCAATTTTTTATTTAATTAAATTCAACTAAAAATTGATTATGGCCCAAAACATTATTCAAGGAGGTGTCACAGCATTCTTTTTTTTTTTTTTTTTAGGATTCAGGGAGTGGGCAAGCTAATAACTCTGGTCAGGTATAATGTGACTGTAGTAATACTGGTTTTGTTAACTCGGGGACATTTTACACCATGGTTTGTATTTCTAGTACTATTTTCTGTAAAATTAAACATATCAGAAATGTCTATTTGTTGAAATTACCTCCAAGATACATGGGTACTCACCTCTCTATTCCAACCCTCTGCCCAATAAATTGATCTTAAATATAATCCTGTAGTCAGTTTGTCCTGTGTGAACATCCTCTTTGGTCTATATCTTCTCCAAGCAACAAGTGTTCCCATGATACCCCTGCACCCAATGATCACCTACCCATCATATTCTCTCCACCACCCCACTCCCATCAAAAAAACCATTTGCCTTAAATTTCATTCCTTTAGGACTCTGATCCCTTCTTTCTAAGGTGATAGCTAATTCTCTTAATAATATGCAAGACATAATTTAATATATACATATAACTTTTTGTCAAATGATACCTTTTCTAGTATGGGGAAGGGTGAGAGAGAGGGAGATACCTGGGAACTTTAATGTAATTAATTTAGAAACTAACCCAAGGTATATTAATAAGAATCAATGTTGTTAGGTGGAGATTATTGTCTGTATTCTCCCTTCTGCAGCATGGTATAGTGGAAAGAGCATTGGATTTGGAGTCAATATGGATTCAGATCTTAATTTTCCTACTCAAGTGATATTTGGCAAGTCATTTAACTTCTCTGGGCCTCAATTTCTTTTTCTATTAAATAAAGAGGTTGGACTAAATGATCTGTAATGTCCCTTCCAGATCTAAGGATACGATCATGTAAAGGTATGCACTTTAAATAGCCAACTAAATATATCGTCTTGTCTTTGGTGTCTAACCTGAAGGACTGAATCTAAAAGTGGCCACTTGAGGCCTATAAGAAAGATGGAACTGTTGTTTTATTCTTTTAGTCACCTCAGTTGGTTAAGTACAGCACAAGGCTAGTGGGAAATAGATAATTTTGGCAGGCAGGGCTATTAGTAGTTGTCAGAGATACCTCTACATACACACACTCTGCCTACATGAAGGTATAGGCATCCCTCTATATCTCAGGAAAATGATAAAGAAACCTTTCTCCTCATATAAACTCTCCATCCACTCTTCATCATACACACCATTCTCTGTTTTCTTACAAAAATTACTTCTACCAGAAGAGATTTCTGCAAGTAGAACATATGTTGTCCTTGGTAGAGGACAATTAAATGATGACTTCTCATCAGTGGCAAGGAAGGGAGTCAATATTCTTTCCTCTTATCTTATGATCATACAATCTTCTGCCATTTTCTGTTGTCTCCCTACCTCATCTTACTTTAGAGTATGAGACTGTCAGTACCCCAGTGGAGCTCAGATCCTCTAAGAAGACAAAAGAACAGTGGTCTGGAGATGTAATGTCTGCCTACTCCTTTCCCTGACACGTTTAAACACCAAATTTGAAACTTGAAAGAGAAATGAATATTTAGTTGAAAAGTTATTTTCCCTTGAAGATTCCCTACCCTTTCCTGGTCTGTGTTTGTTGCAAACACACGAGACATTAGTCTCATTTAAAGAAGTCTTTCTCTAGAAACTGAAAATTTGCTGAAAGAAAGGAGAAATGTTAGGAGTTTAGATCCCAACTAAATTTGCACCCCCCACCTCCTTTTTGGGTAAAAGGTATTGAACTTGCTAAGAGAGTGGCAACATACTTAGGGTTCCAAAGATCACCAAATCCTCTCTCTCTCCTCTGTTCTATACCGAGAACATCAGAGGAAGGGGTAGTCAATTCATTATTGTAGCCTTAAGTGTGTAAAAAATAATGATAATAAATGGGCATTTGCATCATTGGAATTTGAACGCTTCCCAACTCCTAAAAGGTATACAACTGCAAATGCTTCCATTTCATCTACTGCTAAAGACTCTCTTCAGTCATGTTATGAATGTCTGACTATTCTATCCTGCTTGCAACAGTCGCTCCTCCCATGCCAATCCGAACATTTGTCCTCATGTGCTTCATCACTTCCCATCTCTGTCCTGCCATTCAGCCATCTTTTTGACTCATGCCTCATTTGATCCAAGCATGTGATGTGCAATGACTCTACTACTGTATACATTTGTGTATACATTTCTGTTCTTCCTTGAAAGACTGTGAATGCTTCGGCCACTCCAAACGGTGCAGTTATATCGAGCTGCTCAATACAGTCATTTGCGTGAGCTGTAAACACAACACTAGAGGGCAGCACTGTGAATTATGCAGGCTGGGCTACTTCAGAAATGCTTCTGCACAGCTGGACGATGAAAATGTATGCATAGGTCAGTCTCATTATCATTCTGGCTTTTGTTCTGGGCCTTTTGGAGCGATTGGGACCTGCTTATAAGTCTGAGGCTTATAGCAGTAGAGATGAGGGATGTGCAACACAATTGTTACCGAAGAGCCAAGATAGGATGAGTTCTTTCAGCCGATACAAGTATCTCTGAGGTAGACTTTGAACTCATGCTAGTTGAAATCTGAGTTTGAGAGTGTGCTTTAAATATTTTCATGATTACCTGGGAAGGCGTGGTAAAAAGGTAGCAAAGAATTCATTCTCCCCTTCTCTTCCTCAAATCTTAAAATTCTGTGACAATTTGCTTATCCTTTTTCATACAATTCCTTTTCAATTTAATTTCAGATATGAAAACAGTCATTCGAGAGAATGTTCGCTGTAATAGGTCTAATGCAGTTGGGAACACCTTCTGCCTTGTTTCCTAATTGATCCTCAATACTTTTAGATGAATGAAAATATAGATTTCTGAAATTAGAGCTCCATAATAGCTAGCCCTTGGATTATCGATCCATCCTGGCAAACAAAATTTCATTTTGGGGTTCATTGTTGGTTTTGTTATAAATCATGACTGTGAGTTCTGGATTCTCACTAATGTGACAGAAACAAAAAAAAAATCATTCTCCTTCTCTCAGTGGCCAGAGATCGAGTACGGAAGGGCTGGGATCGTGGGTACCTGGTGCCCAACAATCCTACATTGATTGCTTGGAATTTACAGAACCCGATGACAGTGAGTCCTCCAAACCCAATCCAATCACCAACCTCATCGAAAATATCATCTTTACTATTTTGCTCACTACTCTGCTCAGATCTCACTGTCACGGTGTGTTGTTTTTTTTTAATTTTTAGGGGAACTTGAATCTTATTTCATAGCGGGCATCAATGTTAAAGGGTAGCAATATTTCAAGGATACATGATTTTAGTTGTTTGCATGGCTATGCTCCTCTGTCCTCTCACCAATGAGGACCTTTGCGAATTATTGTGGAAGAAAAAAAAAACTATCTGGTGGCCAGTCTTCTACCTATATGGCCTTCAAGAAGTCATTTAAACCTATCTGGACCCCCTCATTTGTTTCCTAATTGGGGAACTGGTTTAGATGACCACTGAAGGTCTTTATATCTCTTAATCTAATATCCTATGAATCTATGGACTTAGCCTACACTGGAACTTTGAAAAGAGGCACATTCTATAATTAGGTAGGTCCACTCTCAAGACTTTTATAGCTAAATCTAAATTATCTCCACACAATGTTGACATAGGATAGAAAAAATAGATTTCAAAAATTCAATTTCATCTTAAACTTCAATTTCTAGAAATTCATCTATTCTATATATAGAATAGGTGTTCTATAAATATCTATTCCAGGTTATAAATTCTTATATCTAATGGATCATGTCATAAAATAAAATAAATAGCAACAAGAATGTTTCTGTAGTTAAAGCTAGTTTGAAAGATTGCATTTAGAGCCTTAAATGCCTAGACAATACAAGCCTACATATATACTTTCAGAAGTATAAGATGGACCATATCATAAAAAAATACCATGTGACATTAATGAAACATTTAGGACAACAAACCTAAGGGTTACAGAAAGACTAATCCTTGCTCACCAAAAAAAAAAAAAAAAAAAAAAAAAAGACAAGTATTGATAGACATTTTCATAGTCAACTCGGAGAAAGGCTTTGGGAACAAGCAGGCATCACTTTAATGAACAAGATTAAAGACTGGTAGTAGGCACATGCCATTGGTTTTACCAAATATAAATGAAAGTAACATATCTCCAGATAGATCCTAGTTAGTGGCTAAGATATAAGAGTAAAATAAAAAAAAAAACTTCTATGAGAAACATTCACATGAAGTCAGAGAAACATGAAGTGGCTAAGATATAAGAGTAAAATAAAAAATAAAACTTCTGTGAGAAACATTCACATGAAGTCAGCCAACAGCCTGCTGAGAACAAAGTATTGAAAAATTATTGTTGTACAGGTTTTGTGATTAGAACAGAGTATTATCTCCATTGTAGATGAAGAAACTTATTTTGAAAGTACTTTTTAAAAAAAAAGACTTATTTTAATATATATTTACCAAGCTGAAAAAGGAAGATAATTCTTCTCCTAAAAATTATCAATATATATTGTCATGACCACTATAGCCCCTCTGGATTGCATAAGTCATTTAAAAGCTGCATTATGCTGAGGAAAATGCAACCCAGGATATGGAATCAAGAGACCTATCTCAGTTCTAATACAAGTTCTGTATCACTTCATCTCACTTGTCTTTGATTTCTTTGTAATAACCAATCCTCCAATGGATGATAGATCAATAAGCATTTATTAACATTTACTAATCAAGCACTGTGGATGTAAAGACAATAATGAGTAATTTCTATCATCAGGTATCTTATCATCTATTGACTAAAGACTTCTAAAATCTCCTTTCAGCCCCAATATTCAATTATATTTTAAAACCAAGAACAGAAAATGTATAGTTCACTTAAAATTAACTAAGCCAAGAAAATATAATTTTCAAAGAAATCCCTCAAACATATTTCATCATTGGGTGGAGATTTTCTTGGGATTTCAAAGCTAATTCTAGTAGAGAAGTTCAGACAAATCTTATGGAATGGCAATGATTTCCAGTGTAGATCCATTTAAAGAGTTTCATCCTCTAAAGTTTGGCCACAAGTTGATGGGTTGTTTGTTTGTTTTTTTTTTAATTGCCACAACACATGAATATCATCTACTAACATGTGGAGATATTGTGAATTCCATTGGTTGTTGGAACTGGGAAGCATGAGGAGGAAGCTCATTGAAATCAGAGATTCCTTGAAATATTAAAGGAGAATTTGAATAACCTGTTTTTGTATTACTTATATCTGTAATTTCTCAACTTTATATTCTTGCAACAACGTTATGATCTTCTACTGTCTCCATTTTAAAGATGAGAAAACTAAGGTTCAGTGTAATTAAGTGACTGTTTTGTTTTCCTCCGAAGAGCATATTCAGCTTAAGAAGCATATCTCTAGAGCTCTTTCCATCATACCTCATGGACATGATCTCTCAGATTGAGTCCCTTAGACATTTTTAGTACTTTTAAAAATAAAAACTGGCTGTACATTATGTGATTTTGAACAAAACCAAGCCTACTTTATACCTGATAGAAAAAAGTATAATCTTTATAATATTCACAATACATAGTTTTGGACTGTATTCAGAAAAACCAAAAGGCACAGAATCCTTTTTGAACCTCATCTCTAGGTTCAATTGAACAGGGTCTCATCTAACATATATGCAAATGCCATAGTCAAAAGACATCAAACTTGTAGGATGGAGAAAGGTAATAAAGCAGAAACCACATTAAATGCTTTAAAAAATGCAAAATTTAAAGCTCTTTGGCTTAATTTCATAAGTTTCTAGATAAAGCAAGGAGAAAGAAAATGAACAGCTCATGATGATATTATTCTCAATGAACTCTCAATGTCAATTTTTGGTGATTTAGCCTTGTATTACTCAGTCTATGCTACCATTAGTTTTAGATCTCACCCCAGACTTGCAGAAGAACCACATGGTAGTTCTCTGCACAAGAGTATCTAAGCCAAAGCTCTATCACTTTATTGGAAAAGCTCACTTAATTACTCTGAGATTAAAAATCAGCGTGTATGTTGTGTGTGCTTGGTGTGCGTGTGTGTGTGTGTGTGTGTTTAATCAATCCTACTATTTATGACAATATGGAAAGCTTAACATGCCTTTTTACACTGGTATTTACTAAAGAAAATTACACTACTCAAGAGCAAGTTGTTTTCAACATTTGCAAAAGACGTTTGTTTAGCAAAATTCTGAACAACTGGGAAATCTTATTTTATGGAGGCAAACGAGTTTCTGTTCATAGTCTGACATTATTCAAATCAACTATAGTTCTTGGTAAGTATTATGAGTGACATTTTAGGTACAACTAAAATTTGGCAATATTTCTATATAATCTGCCCCCTCTTTACTTTAAACGTTGACCTTAACAAAACATGTATACGTCCAGTGTGACCCTAAGTAGATCACCTGTTCTTGGAACCAATGCATTGAAATAAACATAATTGTAACATATTTGAGCTTGTTTGAATATTTTCCCTCTGTATCTAAAATATCTTTATCTATAGACTATTGCATAGCAAATGTCCATTGAACCTTCTAAATAAAGATTCACTCAGAAGCTATATGAGTTTTAATTGACTCTAGTAGCCCATCAGGAAAGAATAATGATCTAAGGGGAGACTTGTGCACAGCTAGCATTTCCCATATTTATGATCTAAGCTCCAATTAAGGTTGGAAAGCCTATAAGAATGGGTTTGCCTTTCTGAAGATAGCCCAATTGGGCCCAAGTATGTTTGGATGTAAGTGATTGAGAGCTGAATTTAATTTTACCTTACAAAGAAAGAGCTGATGAAAATGCATGGGAATTCATCCAATTCATTGTTATAAAATTAGGCATTTAGCAAAAGAGATTGGCTTGAAATTTTGAGTCTCATCTAAGTTCTCGCTTTTCTTAACATCTAAACAAAATCCATCACTTTCCCGTTTAGAATCTCTGCTATGTGCTGTCCATCAATGGCAACTTTTTTTTTGTCAACTCTCACCTCAGTTGTCACATGGTCATGCGTATCCACAAGATGAAACTGAAATTTTGGTGACATACATAAGAAACTGCTAGTATTATTTCATTCTGAGGGAAATATAAAATGTTTAAAGGGATCCCATATGCACAGTGCACCATGATAACTACTTCATGATTACTGATAGTTCCCATTTTCATAAATGTTCCAAACATAACTGTCATATCTTCCAAAATGCATGTAATTACCCTGTGGTGACACACTAATTACATGAAGATGGCATAGTCCCATGTTTCTCAGACACATATACCATCCAGTTAAACTGGCAACCAAAGCTACAGGGTCATGTGGTTGAGTAGGTCTTGCTAATGCTGTGATCTAGACATCGGACAAGCAAATATGTGATTACTGCAGACATGCAAAGCATATCTCAGAGGATTTGTGTACCATTAGCAATTGAATTCACCCTAAAACCAGACTATTCAGAATCTTAAAGAATCTTGTATCAAGTAAAGAACTAATATAATATCATAAAGAGGATTGCTGCCATTTATATAGCCCTTTAGAAATTGCAAAGCACTTTATAAAAAACATTTTAAGTCAACCCCCAAACCCTCATTTCTAAAGAAGAATGAGAGGCAGAAACATGGCATCTTGACTACAATTCTGGCCCTTGAATGACATAGAACTTAGGTTCAAATTCCATCTCTGATACTTCATTGTGGTTCGTTATTCATCCTTCCTACTCAAAGACCAAATGACATCATGACTAGAGTGTGTTTGACTGTGGCTAATGCAGGAAACCACAGAAACTCCTTGAATCTCAATTTCATTATCTTTTAAAATGAAGGGCAATAATCATACCTGCTGTCCCTTCCTCGCAGATCGGTTGTGCGGATCCAGTGAACTAATGTACAAAAGGTGCTTTGCAGACAATAAAGTGTTATTTTGATAAATGAGAGGAATTATAAGGCAGTTTTATGACAACCAAATGTGCACTTCATTTGTCCTTTCGAGATTTACAGATAAGAAATAGCTCTCCTTAGTAGACTGTGCTATATGAATTTGGGGTTGAATATTTTTAATGATTACCAAATTCTTAATTTTTGTTATGGGTTTTACATTGAATTTCGATTCATGCCATTTCTAAGAATGTCTGAGTAACATCCAAATTACCAACTTTTTCTGAGATACCCACTGAGAGGCCTTCTGCTGCTCAAATGTTCCACAGTGGGAGGGGGTGGGGGTGGGAGGGA
>NC_058133.1:456708678-456769128 GCF_016433145.1 Gracilinanus agilis
GGGGTGGGAGGGAGGGTTGGCATCCAAGACCTTATAATCATTAATTACTGTTGTTAGCTAATTGATTGGATTATTATTATGGAACCATGTTTTCCAGGGGTAACTATGCTTTCTTAAACATAAAGAACATTAATAATATTATCTGTAATTTATAGATTATAAAAAACAGGAAAGATATGATCAATTTGCTCCTGGACATTTAAAATGCCAATATTTTATTTAAACATATTTAAGTGTGAATTCTGAAGTAATTCTAGTGCTGAGGAGTAAAATACTTAATAGAGTCAAATATAAATAGAGATGGTGAACTTAAAAGATAACAGTCTAATCTTTGCACCCTTCTCATCATATTCTTTCTTGTCATGAGGCTCAGACCTGTTTCCACTACAGGAACCCAGGGTTTACCTCTCAATGTATTCTGGTGACTTGAATTATGAGCATAATCTTCTACATATCTCAATATTATTTAAATATATTATTACCTAATGAATTATAATGAATCACAAAGCAACCATAATGATATTAAAAGGGAAAATACATTCAAGAAAGTATAAAGAATTTGCCCAGGGTTACAGAGAGGTGGGGGATTAGCATATATGTCACTTATTCCTAAGGTGGCAAGCCATCTTTTTCTAATTGACTTTGCCTAAAAGTCTTGTGGAAATCTAGGTAATTGTCAATCATGTTTCTGATCTTAGGCAAGTGACACTTCCCAAAGTAATGAGAGCACATCTCACCACTAAGTGCCTGAGTGTGTGAAATATATAAAATGTCCTTTTCATTTTCACATGCTCACAGTGGCCATATAGAAAGAGTCATTAGGGAAAAAAATATGACTTTGAGGTTATAATGCACTGTAATTGACCTGAATTCAGGGAGTTTATCTCTTTACTGAGACTGTTACTTTCAGATCACTGAAAGCTATGCCAAGTCACCTAATAAATGCAACATGTAAACTGATGACTGTAATAACAAAAAAATTAATTAACTAGGGGCTGTTCCAAATATGGAAATAAGAGTATCTTTGAAATAAACAAAGTGCAGGACTTCAAGTGTTGAGTATTAAGATAGGCCATTTGAATAATTTAAAACAGATTTTCCACTGATGGCATATAGATGTATCTTTGATATATAAACCTCCTATAATGTTCATTAGTCTAAGTGAAAAAATGTCCTTTAAAATGGAATCTCCATTATAGTGGGTTAGAGTCAAAGTATATCAAGTCTTATGCCCTCTAGAGTTTTCAGTTGCCTTCCTCTCCTCTCATAAAACAGTATCAGAGAAGACTGAACAAATAACTAAATGGAGCTAAAACAGGCACATTACCAAAGCATTTCATTACTGGGCAGGATCCCTTTAAGTAATAGGATGGAAATGCTCTCCTTGCTTGTAATTTATGAGCTATATGGACCTGTCTCCAGCATGTGTGTTGTCTTGTTTCTACAGAATGTTTTTGTAACCCTTTTGGCTCAATCCATGATCGTTGTAATGGCACAGGATTTTGTGAGTGTAAGACGGGAACAACAGGGCGTAAATGTGATGAGTGTCTGCCAGGAAATTTCTGGCACTTCGGCTGTCACCGTAAGTAATTCTGGGAGCTGACCTTTACCTCTTGAAGCTTGGCTATTTCTTCATGTCTCTATTAGGATGTGCAGTTACTTAAAGCAGAAAAAAGTCAACGTGCTAACAAGCTTTAAAAGCTACCTAGTGCCCCAACCTGTGGACAGGAAGATAATCAGTGGCATGGTTGGTTCATTTAGCTCTCCTTATAAGTCCTATATCTTTGCCCTCTGGTGCCAAGAAGAGCTCATATTAAATCCAGATATGTGTGTGTATGGCCAGACATAAATTATGTGGCATAGTAGGAACCCAACTGAAATATTCACCACATGATGTGGATGTGGTTAATATATTTCTTGAACTGAATGAACCCCTTAGCATCCTATGAAATTGGAGTCAATAAATTAAATGAAAACTGAATAATATATTACTGCACTTATATTGCTATCATTACCAAGTCTTAACCAAACAACAAAATGCAATAAATCTGAAGAATAGTTTAATGCTTCATTTAAAATAAATGGTAAAAAATCAATATTAGCTCTTGAACTTTTAAAGATAGGGACCATACAGGAAACCTTAGACAAATGTTATTTGGTTTGCTCTCATATTTTTGTAGAAGTTCAGACCTTTTAAAAAGCTTCCCTGTGAAACAGTGTGTTATAGTATGGAGGCTAACCACATGGCTGAAATATTTGGATAAGATTCCTTCTGTCTCTTATAGTCTCCGTGGCTTTTTAACTCTGTTAAATATTCAGCCAATCAAAATGGCCTTTGAGGCTACAATAATTTTCAGAACTTTAAATTTGAAACCCACAAAACAGGTATGATCTTCACATCTGAATTTTTAATTATTTTACTAATTATCTTACATAATTGTTACCAGAATCTTTCATCCTGCTCGGAACTGCTACATTGATTTGGAAGTTGTACTTTTCCACAATGTGGAACAAAAGTGAAATCTTGTTAACAAAAAAGAAATCTATGTCAGGACCATGGACAGTAGTGAATCAGCTAGGGAGGATAGGAAACCAGGATCTGGAGTGTTAAAGATAAGAAAAAAGTCAAGGACACCTCTGAGAAAGGAACAGTTTTAGGATGTGTCTGGAAGCCAGTAGTCTAGATTGGAGAGCAGAAGGCAGGGAAAAAAATAGGAGTCAGAGAGTATGCAGGTACCAGAAATCAAGATGAATGAACAAGAAATTCTTCTAGTAGTTAACCCAGTTAAGGAACTTGAATAATCAGATTATTTGGGCAAGGCAGTAGTTTACAAAATAGACAAACATTCCTCAAGAGTCAAAGGATACAAATATATTAGAGGGCAAAAGGCAATAGGTTAAAAACCTGGTAACAAGATGGAAATCTGAAGTTATACTCAAGGAAATGTAGTAGTTTGAGCAGTTAATTAGAGACAAATGAGGGCCAAGCAAAACAATATGAGTAGATATTAACAATGAAATAACTGATTTCAGATATAAAGTTGGATTCAATAGGAACCATTAAACCATTCCTAGCTAACCCAGGACTTAGATATAAGAATGAATCAGTCACATATTCATCTAGTTGTAGAAAGGATTGTGGATCATAAAAAAATGATATGTATTGACTTTTATTTATTGTTCAAACAAAATATGTCTCCAATAGTTTCCTCCTCTTTCTTTTTTCACCTGGATTTATGTGTGTGTGTATATGTATATATTGTGTGTGTGTGTGTGTGTGTGTGTATACACATACACATACATTTCACAATGTTGAGTCCTGAACTCCTTGTGCAGATTGAGAGATTTTCTCAGGCTTGATTATTAGTAATCACGACCTACAAGCTTGATATTTCCATAGTACATTTAACTCAAAGAATATTGGGCCTCTTAATCATCCTTCCATCTACAACTTAGTGCTAGAGATGGCATCTTTTGGATGATATTAATTCACATGGATTTTTTAACCTGTTTTCATTAAAGTGAAGTCTTAGTTCTCTCTGAAAGATGATAAACAATAAGCATTAATTGTTTCTTCTGTATGAGAAGCTATACCATAAAAGAGAGATATATAGGCAAACATAAATTCATAGAATTTAGAGCTGTGAACAGCCTCTGTCCTCAAGTACATCACATTCTACTTGATTGAAAAACATGTAAAGAATAATCAATGTTCAAGGAGGTCCCCATGTATGAGGCAACATATGAGCTATGCTTTAAGGGAAGCTAGTTATCCTAAGTGGCAGAGATGAGGATGTGGTATATTCTAGATCTTTAGAACCATTTTGTTTACTTACATTTTATTTTTAAATGGTTAAATTAATCTTCTTTTTCTCTCTTCCTACCTTTCAAAAAAGAAGAAAACCCTTCCAACAAATGTTAAAAATCAAGCAAAACAAGATGAATTCCCACAATTTTATCTCTCATTTTGCATATTGAATCCATCAACTTTCTGTCAAGGAAGAACATTATGTAGGAACATTTTAGAAAGGCCTGGAGGTAGAAGATGAAATGCTGTGTACAGGGACAAGTTAACCAGCCAGTTTCACTGGAACAGCCTAATTAAACTACACTGTGCCTATTAACCTACATGAACTTTTCTTGTAATTCCCATTTACCAGCAGTCACTACCTCTTGTCACTTACACACCATCATCATGTTTCATTAATATGCCTAGTTAGCATCTCTCCAGGGTACAAGATGTGTCCATTTCGTCATCAGGTTGTATAGCTGTTTATTGCTTTACTGAGATCATCCAGAGATTACTACATATACCGACTGTATGTTGCAATTTAGTGCTCATTCTTCCAAGGCGTCTCTGTCCTTGTATGGACTCTATTGCCCTGATAATCCAAAAGAAAGATCTTAGGTTGATCTATGCAGACAACATTAATGATACCCACCTCCTGGTACTGATTTTTAAAATGTAAGTTAATTTTCTTGCCAGAAGCTTGGTTTAACACTCTTCACTATTTACCTTTTATAGAATTAGCTCAAGGCATCCTCTATGAAGGAATTTTTAAAAATACACACACACACACACACACACTCATATACACACATACATATATCCCTTCTACATTGTGGAGATTATGTGTGTTGCTCCTCTGTGGTCTGGAAAATCCATGTAAAATTTTTTGGCTCTCCCTTTGTACCAGAGAAAAGTCTCATTTTTTTCTTTTTCACAGTATTTTTAGTACTTTATTATAAAATTTTGGTTAAGTATTTTTTCATAAGTTTCTAAAACTTTTCTGTGTCGTCTGCTGGCCTTCACATGTCATCTGGGGCTGCCACGAAACTCACAAAATAATTCCATTTAATATCTTGTCAATCTGCAATATATGGAAGCCATGTTGGGGAAAGGTCTGATGTGAGGGATATCTGAGTACCATATAAATATGTGCATACATATTGCTGCTTGTATAATATATGCACATATATGTATTGTATATATGTATAGGTATGTGTGTATATATATTTTTTTCAAAATCCCTTTATAGAGGGTGCCTACACACACACACACACACACACACACACACACACACACACATTCTTCTCAGAGAAAGACTATGCTTCTTTATAGATCTCCTGAAGGGATTCCTTCCAAGTGCCCTTTAAACAGAGTTTGCATAAGACCACCTGAATCTTGGGAGTAAGTGAAGAATGCCAATGGTGATTAAAAAGGAAAATATTATCAAGACTAATGTTGAAAACCATCAATCTTGCAAACCTTCTATTTTTAAAAAGTGTCAGGCAATCCTTTAACATGAACAAAAGAAAAGAGTCTTTACATTGTCAACTAAAGGAGTGAATAGCCCCAGATTTGGAATTAGTTAAATAAGAGGGAAGATGCTGCACTATTCTGTCTTTGCAACTGCTGATATAGTCCATTTTCTGGTTTTCTTTTCTTTTTTCTCAATGGTACTTACTTTTAATTATTAGTTGTGTTTTCATGACACCTTTAAAAAAAACTCACCCCAATATCATATTTGAACCAGAATCCATCAGTGAAAAGGAAGATCAGAGTTTATGTTCAGTTCATTATTTGTAACTGAAGACAATGTAGTATAGAAAACATAGGGCCATTTTTCAAATTAGAATGATTTCCATTCAAGTCCTGCCTCTAATGAGTAATGACTTGTGAATAAAAGCAAGTCACTTCTAGAGCCCCAAGTAACTCTCTAAGACTATATGTCAACCAATCAATAAAAATGTATGAAGCACCTCCTGTGTAACATGCATTGTAAATACCGGGACATAATCAGACAGTCTCTGCCCTCAAGGAGCTAGCATTCTATAGCTATATAAGAAAATATAATCAAAGTAAATACAAAGTTATTTTTTAAGAGTTGGGAGAATTAGCAAAAATTGTTCCTTAAAAAGTAGTCTGTAGCAGATTCTTAATGGAAATCAGGAATTCTAAGAAGTGGAAGGGAGAAGAGATCATATTCCAAGTATGGAAATAGTCATAGCAAAGGCACAAAGAGGCAAAATAGGGTATAATTTATGAAGAATACCACGAATGCCTTTTAGAATGGAATACATAGCGAATGGGAGGTATAGTTTATGAAAGGACTGAAACTATAGCTTGGAGCTATGTTTTCAAGGGTTTCTAATGCTGAACAGAAGAATTTATTTTTTATTCTAAATGTAATAGGGAGTCACTAGCTTTTCTTTCTTTTTTTTAGCTAGGAAAGTGATATGATCAGACTTACACTTTCAGAAAGGCATTTCTGTTGCCTTGTGCATTAGAGGAGACAATTCCATACCATTACATTTCCTATATAAATGATATGATATTCCCATTTTATTCATGCCACCAAAGACTTTGCTTAAAATTATCATAATGGGTAATGTATTTAGTGATAACCAGGTTGTTTGAAAGATTTCAAATTTAGATAATAACTTACATACTTACTAGAATATAGTATCTTGACATCTAATATAAAACACATTGAAAGGTAATTCTTGACATTTTTATCCTTTGGGTCATTGGTCTTTATTCTTCTCTCTAAATCCACACAGGAAAAACAAATCTGTCATCTCTTCCATTAGCTAGCCATTCAAATATCTGACAGTTTCTCTCAGGGTTACTCCCTTTCCCTGTCCCCAATCTCCTATTACCCAATATCAACATCTCAGGTTCTTTCGATTTCTTCTCATATGGCATTTCCACTAATTCACTTCTCATCCTGCATGTTCTCTTTTGGACATGTTCCAAATTATATTTGTCTTTCCTAAAATGTGTTGCCTAGAAGGAAGCTGTCTGATAAGAGAGGAAGGAGAAATGGAGTTCTGGTACTTGGGTTAAAATTCTAGCTTTGGGGTCAGGTGGATTTAGAAAGCCAGGCCTGGAGACATAAGGTTCTGGGTTCAAATCTGACCTCAGAAACTTTCTAGCAAATCACTTACCCCCCATTGCATAGCCCTTACTGCTCTTCTGCCTTAGAGCAAATACATGGTATTGATTATACGATAGAAGGTAAGGGTTTTAAAAAAATTCTAGATCTTTTGCTTCTAACTGTATGGTCTTAGGCAAATAAGTAGCTATACCTCTATGGGCCTCAGTTTCCTCATTTACCAAATGAAGGTAGTATGGTATGTAATAACCTCTAAGGTCCCTTCCAACTCTAAATCTATGACCTAATGAATGAAACATAGTATCTGTGGTAAAAAGAGAAGCCCAAGCAGAGATAGTTAGAATATACATATTTTTGTTCTTTTTATTTTCTATATTAATATCCCCTAAAACTGGCCTAACTAAGCTGATTGGCAATGAGGTAGCTCAGTGGATAGAATGCCAGGCCTGAAGTCATGAACACTTACGTTCTTGAGTTTATATCTGGCCTTGGACACTCACTACCTGTAGGAACTTGGACAAGTAAACTTAACCTCACTTTTCATAACTGTAAAATGAGATGGAGAAAGAAATGGATAATTATTCCAGCATTTTTGCCAAGAAAATCCAAAATGGGGTCACAAATAGTTGGATACAACTGGATTACAACAATGACATAATAATAAGGAAGGTCTTCTGGTTCTTTATTTACTTCCTGGATTCCATTTATAAATTCATTAATGGTCTATCCCCTTGGCAAATATATTGGTCTATAGATTACAGCCATAACTTTCACAAATATACACACTTTTATAATATTTTATATCAAGATGATCATATTTTAAGTCATTATGCTTTATATATTTTCTCATTTTAATTTTGGAATAAATGATAATAATGCTTGACTGATTTGGGTTCATAGGATTTAGAACTACAAGGGACTTTTGAAATTATCTTTGTTCAGCTCTTTCATCTTACCTATGATGAAGCCGATTCTCAGAGAAAGGAAGTTAAATGACACAGCCAGGATTCAAAACCTGTTCTTCTGACTCCATATCCCTTGTTTATTTTTTTAAGCCCACTCAACAATTGAAATGGAAGGAATGAAAAGGAACTAACAATTAAACAAAAGGAATTGAAAAGCTCAACCTAAAGGGCAGCTAGGTAGCATAGTGGATAGAGATCCATGTCTGGAGTTCAGAGGACATGGGTTCAAATCTGGTCTCAGATACTTCCTAGCTCTGTGATCTTGGGCAAGTCACTTAACTTCAATTGCCTAGCCCTTTCCACTCTTTTGCCTTAGAATTGATATCAATTCTAAGACAAAGGGTAAGGGTTTTAATAAAAAAGCAAAGAAAAACTCAACCTAAGTACAAATGAATGTAGGAAAGATAATAAACAATGTGAAGGGGAAGAAAATCATGTTTTTGTTTTAGAAGTACCTGATGTTTATAGACAGATGTCTGATGAAAACTGGTGCCACTAGGTCTTATCATCCAGGCCCCAAATCTCCCAGAGGAAAATATTGGGCCCCCCAGAAGCAGATTATGACTATATCAAACTATAAGGAAAAATCCACAGACAAAGATGGTGTTGACTGTTAAGAGCGTTAAGCTTCAGCAAAAACCAATTTAGCATCAATTTGTTGCAATCAGCTGCTAATGAAAGAGAAGTCAAGGTGGCCATAATATGATCAGGATTGCTCAAGTCATTATCAGTAATCACTCTATTGCATTCTATATGAGTCACTAGTGATGGAACATGACAACAGAAAGCTCTGCCTAGATTGAATTACAGGAATCTGAGTATACCAGTTATCTAATGTAATGGATACTGAGAAAAAATATACAGAAAATGTGCCAGGAACTAATTATTCTAATTATAATACCTGGCAAAACAATGAAATTTCTAGTTATGTGATCTCTTGACTAAAAGTGAGCATGCCATTTTTACATTCAACTAAAACTAAGGATGTTGGTAGTAGGAAGTAAATGAAGCCAGGACTCAGTTGCTATTCAAGTGTATATATTAATTTAGTTCTATTTATTTTCAAATTTTCTGTGTTTAGGTTATGGTCAGTTGCAGTTATCTCTGTTATCTATTCTGAGGTTGATGTAATGGGACAAATACTGGAATTAGAGTAAACAGATCTGGAATGGAATTCTGAATTTGCCTTTTATTAATTGTGTGAACCTGGGAAAAATCATTTACTTTCTCTGCTCTCTGGACTCTCAGTTTACTCACCTGCAGTTTATTTCTTCTTAAGTGTTCCTTCCAATATGTTAATATTATGAGGAAAAGAACCTATTAAATATAGCGTAGTTGATTCGCCCTAAATAATTTTGGTTAGGATTGCATTTCCTCCATATGCATGGACAGGACAGTTCACAAATTTAGATATAATCACATTCCATCTTCACTTTGAACAGTCCTAATCTCTGGCTCATCCCTATAATTAACAGTACAATATCTGAGAAAAGAGGTACAAAGGATGTGAAAATTCCTGGGTTAATAGATTTAGTGATAAAAAAGATTTTTTCCCAAACACTTAGAAATAAAAATGATCACTATTTTTCCCATTTATTCCTTTATGCCAGAAAAGTTTATTACTAATTATAAATACCATGCTCTGCTACTGTGGTATAGATCTTATTTTTCTACCCCCTGGGTACCCTACTTCTCAAATATAGGTTACACATCTAAAATAAGATATTGGCCATGACAAAATCTATAGAAAAGTGCTCTGAAAAAATGATAACAATTATAAGCTGTACTTAGATATTTTGCAAGCCAGATTTGGAGGGAAATTGTTGAATATACACTATCAATATAGTCATTATGTGTACAAATAGAGAAATCTTTGATGAAATTATGAAAATAATTTCTTAATAATTCTTGATTAGGTTTATTGACCTCATGAACTAAATATTCACATTTAATCACATTTTGGATTATGCTAATACATTATATGAAAATTACAGTGTTCACTTGCATACAATAGTAGCTCATCCATCTATGATATAATATAATAGCCTGAGATCTAGGTAAGGAAGTCCAAATATTTAAATACAAGGAAGAGAGAGAAGAGAAGAGAAGAGAAGAGAAGAGAAGAGAAGAGAAGAGAAGAGAAGAGAAGAGATGAACAGAGAAGAGATGAACAGAGAAAGAAGAGAAGAGAAAGAAGAGAGATAATGTGTGTATATATGTGTATATATATATGTGTGTATATATATATATACACACACATATATATATATATGTGTAGAGAGAGAGAGAGAGGTGATAGATTTTATATAGAAACAACAGAGTTCATCTTTTTACAATAGCTTATCAATGAAAGAATGTTACTTGTCTGAGATCACTCAGTTCTAGGTTGGGTAGTACACACACTCATATACACACACATACACACACACACACAGTATTTAAGTCAGATTATTCAAAATACAAAACTGAGTGATCTCACACTATGGCATTATATCATTAATAAGCTACTATATATGTAGGTATATGCTGTAGCTTCCATATTTATATATTCCATATTTATTTATATATAATGTATAGATCTGTGTGTATACACACATATACACAAATATATATGTATAAATAAATATGTATGTGTATACATATAAACAAACATGCACATACATGAATATGTATGTATGTATGCATAAATTTAGCATCAATCAATAGCAATAAACTGCAAAGAAAAGAGAAATTAGAGTGGCCATAATATAATCAGGATGTAAATTTATTTATAACCCAAATTATAATTCATGGTCCTTTCTAGGGACCATGAAATATATAGACCTTTTTGAAGAAGTTTGCATCCCATTTTCTTCCCACTTAAAGCAAAAATAAAACTTGCAATTTGTTGCAAGAATATCTAAAAGTTTTCTGCTTGTAAGCACACTATATAAAGGTCACCTAATTCTGCTCAGTCATGAAAAGCCTGAAATAAGTTAAGTGGACCAGTCATACCTTTGCTAAAGATGGTTTATACACAAGGGACAAAATTTAAGAGAATGATCCATAAACCCACCCAATCAAGCCTGGTGCATTTCTTTGTTCTTCTACCTCCACCCATAGTACCCCTTTTTTACTTTGTAACCAAATATTCGGAAGTGGTAAAAAGAACGCCTTCTGAGAAAAATCTGACTGAAAAATAAATGATTAGTCAGTTATATTGCTAGAAGGATGTATTATAGATCCATATCCCTTTGCCTTATTATCCATGTCATGTCTAGAGAATGAGAGAAAGACCCCAGGCACATTTTTAAAAGATATTTTATTTTCCCAATTACATGTAATAACAATTTTCAAGAAACATTTTCTGAAATTATAAGATTCAAATCATCTTCCCTCCCTTCCCTCCTCCTCTTGGATACAGTAAACAATCTAACTGCCACAATCACAGTGAATGGACTCCCAGATTTGAAGGTGACAATGGTCAAGAGTCATATAAAATAGGCAGGAACAGAAGCAAATGTCATCACTGGATTTTTGTTGTTGTTGCTCAGTCACTTCAGTTGTGTCCAATTCTAAGTGACACCATTTTGGGTTTTCTAATGAAAGGTACTGAAGTGGTTTACCATTTCCTTCTCCAGATTATTTGATAAATGAAGAAACTGAGGCAAACAAGATTAAGTGATTTGGCCAGGGCTGAACAGCTTGTAAATGGCCAGATTTGAACTCAAGAAGATGAGCCTTCCTGACTCAAGGGCTAGCATTCTATCTACTGTATCACCTAGCTGCCTAGTATCAATGGAAAGAGTACCCAAATAGATAAGATCACTGATCCATTTGAGCCTGAATGTATTGTTCTTATTATAACCTTATAGAACAGATCTAAAGAGAGTATAAATCTAGATTTCCATCAGTCATTCCAGAAGGGGATACTTCTATATTGCATTAAAATTTAAAATGTGCTTCTTTATACCCACACAATAACCCTTTGAGCTAGCAGCTCAAAGTATATATTATACTACCAGCATTATTGTCCCCATTTTATAGATAAAGATATGGGCTTAGAAAGATTGAGTTACTTGCCCATAGTCACAGGACATACAAGTGTCAGAGGCCGGATTTGGACCTCCACATTCATAACTATGAATCCAACACTCTATTAAACTCTGCTGTTATCTAATATTTGTCTACAGAAAGAATAATGGCTCAAAGAAAAAAAAGAAAAATATTTCCAAGGAGTACTCTTTGAAGAAATTCATGCAATGAACAAATATTCAAACAACTTTCTTGCTTCATCAATTTTTATTGGCATGTATGCTACAAATCCAAATTGTATTAAAATGAAGAAATTCATGAAAAGTTAAACAAGTAGCCTATTTGTTTTCTTTAGTCAGTATAATTTAAGAGTGGTTAATATTTGATAGGTTAATAATAAATATTTTAATATAGTATATTGCATTCAGTTATGAATACATCAAAAGGAAATACAAAGTAAGCTCTGAAAGATAAACTTTTATTGGGCACATGAAATAGAACATAAAATTTGATGACAATTACCATTTAATCTATTCATGTTTGAAAACGTATTGAAAGAGGACCTCATAACTCAGTTAATTGTTCTGAATTATTAATTGCTCATTTGAGAAGCAATGAGCAAAACTGCTCTTGTTGCAAAAACTTGTCTTGCTCAGCGACCTTAACCTCTGTGTCATTGGCTTCAAAAAGGGATGGAGATGAGAGAGCAAACACTCAAACTTAAGCCCAAGAAAGGCAGAAAACATCTTGTGAAGAGGTTAATTTAAATGGAAATCAAATAATAATCATCAGACTTAATTAGAATTGAAAAGATCCTAGTCTTTAAGTTAATCAAAAGGTGTTTAATGCTTTCTTTCAAGTCAATGGTACCAAGAGAAAAGTTTTCTTAATTCCTTGCAACAGCACCCCCCAATGTGCCAATCTGGCATTATTATTATTAAATGGCATATGTGAATATTGACCAGAAAATATTAAATACTCACTTTATCAATTGCATACATGATAATTTGAAATTTCTTGGAATTATATGAATTCATATATGGCAGGATATTTTTAAATCTCTTGGTTCATTTTCTCAAAAAGGGAACGGAGATCCAAAATGATTAATGTTCTTTCCCAACATTAAATAGCTAGCTATTTGGAGAGCAAAGACTAGACAAGGTTTCCTTGTTATTAATCTGAACTCCTTCATGGATGTTGTTTACTATGGAAACCAGAGTAATCGATAATTATATTAATTCATATTAATCTAGTTTTTAAGAACACTAATTTCTTTCTAATTTTTTTCATAGAATTGTTAAAATTTCCTCCCACTATTCTGCTTCCCTCCCCCTCTCCACTGTGCCTGAGGACATTTTTCACATCACCCTCCTCTCTGTCCAGCAGCCCAATAGGAGCATTTCTTCCTTTCCCTGTCAGGGTAAGAGGACATGCTCACACTTTGCATTTTGGGCACTCAGTCTCTAAAAGGTTTGCCATCACTGCCCTAGAGGGAGTTGCTTTATTTTCAGACACATTTAATTATCAGAAATATTATTTCATTACCAGTTGATATTGATAGCTATTTATGGGAGAATCCCACACTCACCTTGTTGGTTTGAACATGACCAGCTGGAGTAGAAGTGTTAATTGCATGCCATAATTCCCTATGGTTACTGGAGAGTCTAACACCTCAATCTTACCACTCTGCTTCTTATTATGAAATAGTTGCTGCAGTCAACTCACATAGACTGAACCACTAGTAAAATTTTCAGTATGCACATTTATATCTTAGAAACTGGCAAATGCCACAAATTAGTGCTTAATTTGTTATTTGATTGATTGTCTATGGGTAGTAATATGATGGAGAAAATGTTAATACCCCTTAAACTTAAAAGGAGTCCAAAAAAGTGTATGGGTTGTTCCTCTCCTCCCTGGAATTGCCTATTATTAAACATTTCCCAGTGTTCACCTGATGCTACTCATTGTCCAACAATAAATGGATTTGTGGGTCTACCAATGACTCTGAGCTATAAACCATTAACTTTGCTTTCTTTTATAAATATTTTATTTCTATGGTTCCTAGTAACTAGACCTTGAATTGGTTCTCCACTTAGCACTTTACTTTTAATATAGAAAAATATATGCAGTACTTACTAATAAGAAGATAAGGAAAAATAATAATTTATCAAGTAGTTGTAAGCTTGCTGCTCTCTTAAACTCTGACAATCTCCTCAGACAGCAACTGACCCATCACAAAGCAAATTGGATGGAATTAGTAGCAAGACCAAGCAAAAAATTATACTGTCATCACTGCTAGATCTTTATCCAGATCATGTTTATTAACTATAGATATGCTTCAAAACTCTTGTGTTCAGTCCTCTTCTGTTCTTCCTTCATATTTTTTTACTTGGTTATATCAGTTCCTTTGATTGAATAAGCATCTTTTTGTTGATAATTCTCAGGACTATCTGTCCAGGCCTAATCTTATTTCCAATTTCCTATATCCAGCTGCTTTGGGGCCTTTTGAACTTAATATTCCAGAGACACTTTAAATTCAACATGTGCCAAACTAAATTCATTTTCTTTCCCCAAAATATCCACCTCTCTTCCTCAATTTCCTACTTATATTAAGAGTACCACCATCATCTGGGTCTCCTAGGCTTCTAACCTTGGTGTCATCCTCAACTCCTCACTCTCTACTACTCCATATCAAATCAATTGTCAAAACTGATTGTTTGTTCCTTCATAATAGCTCTCATATATGCACCATTTTCTCCTCTGATATGGCCATCACCTTCATTCAACCCCTCATTACTTTATTCCTGAATTACTGCAATAGCATGCTCATTGATCTCCATGCTTCAACTCTCCTGATCCAGGCCATTCAATTATCCAATTGATTTTCTTTAAGTGTACTTCTAACCATGTCACCCTTGTTTTAAAATTTTATTTTGTTCTTACCCTCCCTTCTAGTTAGCATAGTAAGTATATTTATAAGTAGCCAGTAAAAAAGGTGGTGGTGGGGTGGGGGGGAAGATTGCAAAAAGGAACCTGGATTTCAAAGGGAAAGTCATGTACAAACTCCTAAAGATCAAGGAAGCATAATTTACAAATTATATAATATAGTAACCAAAATTCACATCCTGGTAGTATGAGATGAATCAGCAGAAACAATGGATGCTACTGTTTGAGATTTTTGGTCCTATGGTAAGTAAAACTCAGAAGTCTCAGACATCCACAATAAGTTCAGCAGAGCAAAACGAGCTAATTGTTTTGAGATGATCTAGACATGTTAACTTTAGTTTTACTGACAACTTTCAAATTATTTGAATATGTTAATGAACTAACACCTACTTAGGATAGATTAGAGTTAATCTATTCCTTCTCCTTCTTTCTTCTCCTTCTTCTCCTTCTTCTCCTTCTTCTCCTTCTTCTCCTTCTTCTCCTTCTCCTCCTCCTTCTTCTTCTTCTTTTCTTCTTCTTCTTCTTCTTCTTCTTCTTCTTCTTCTTCTTCTTCTTCTTCTTCTTCTTCTTCTTCTTCTTCTTCTTCTTCTTCTTCTTCTTCTTCTTCTTCTTCTTCTTCTTCTTCTTCTTCTTCTTCTTCTTCTTCTTCTCTTCTAAGGTAGAAGAGTGGTAAGGGCTAGGAAATTGGGGTATAGAGACTTTTCCAGGGTCACACAGCTAGGAAGTATCTGAAATCAGAATCTCCCATCTCTAGGTCTCACTCTCTACCCACTGATCCACCTAACTAACCATCTAATAATTCTTAAATTATCTCTCCTAGAGTCACATGGCTATAGTGTCTGATCCCAGATTTGAACTAAAGTCCTCCCATCTCTAGGCTTGGGTCTCTACCCACTGAGCCACCTAGCTGCCTTGATGTTAGTATTTTCAATTTTTTTGAAAATATAATATGTAACACAACACAATATAACATGATTTGTTTTAGATATATAATAAACTACAATATACCTATCCAAAAAATCATTTTTCAAATTAGCTATGTCCAAAAATAAATATCTCATTCTTTTTTTTCCCCTTCCCTTATGCTCCAACCACCCTTTCCAAGAAGGCAGGTAATATAATATGGGTTGTACATATATTTATCTTGTTGTGAAAGAAGACAAATATTGCTTGGATATCCTTTTTCATCATGAGTCAGTTGGAGTTGTCCTAGATTCTTGCCTTTTTAAATAATAGTTACATCATTCACAGTTGATCATCATAAATTATTACTGTTATTATGTACAACATTCTCCTGGTTCTTCTCACTTCACTTTGCAACATTATGTATCAGTCTTTCCAAGTTTTTTGTGATCATCTTATTGGTCATTTTTCTTTGATCACCTTAGGAAATAAACTTAATAATGGTATTACTGAGTCAAAAGGTATATGCAGTTTTATAACTCTAAGTATAATTTCAGATTTCTCCTCAAAATGATTGGATCAGTTCACAGTTCCAGTAACAATGTATTAGTGTCCCTGTTTTTCATATCTCCTCCAGCATTTGTCATTTTGCCCTTTTATCATTTTAGACAATCTGATAGGTGTGAGATGATATCTAAGAGTTGTTTTCATTTGCATTTCTCTAATCAATCATGAATTAGAGCATTTTGATTTCTTCATCAAAATATTCTGTTTTTATCTTCTAACCGCTAATCAATTGGGGAATGGCTCATATTCTCTTATATCTTTGATAAATATTTTAGAAATGAGAATTCTGAGAAACTATAATTTTTGCCAAACTTTCCCTCTTATCTTGATTGCATTAATTTTATGTACAAGAACTTTTCATTAAATATATTCAAAATTATCTATTTTACATTTCACAATGCTTTCTGCCTCTTATTTATTCATTAATTCTTCTCCTGTCCATAAATTTGATAGGTAATATATTTCCTATTCTTCTAATTTGTTCATAATATATCCCTTTATACCAAAGTTATGTTTCCATTTTAATCTTTTGTTGGTAAATGGTGTAGATATTTGTCTCTATCTAGTTTCTGCCAAACGGTTTTCCAGTTTTACCAACAATACTAAATAGTGAATTCTTATTCCAGAAACTTGGATCTTTGTTTTTCTCAGTTATAAGATTACTATATTGTTCTACAACTGCTTGTTCTTTGTATATTTTGTTCCACTTATCTACTTTTCTATTTCTTAGCCAGCACCAGGTAGTTTGATAATTGTATATAATATAGTTTGAAATCTGGTACAGCTAAACTTCCTTCCTTAACATTTTTTTTATTATTTCTTTGATATTCTTGGCTTTTTGTTTTTCCAAATAAATTTTGTTTTTCCTAGGTCAAAAAAATAATTTTTTGGTAATTTAATTGTGAAGGCATGTCATACTTTTTTTGAAAGTCAAGCTTTTATTGAGCACTTACTTTGTGTCAGACATTGTGTTAAGTGCTGGGAATATAAATACAAGCTGAGAGAAAGACTGCCCCTGCCCTCAGAGAATTTACATTCTCATGAGGGAAGACTACACATAAAAAAGAAGCAGAAAAGGGAAGAGAAAAGTACCCAGAACTGAGCCTGGGAGAGAAAGAGTGCAACTTGGAGATTTTGATTACTTTTGCTGAAATTCTTCCCCCACACCCTTGCATTTTTATTACAAAGGATGATTCTTTAGGAAGAGGAAGGGGAGGAATACATTTAAAATGAAAAAAAAAATGATTTAAAAACAACGATCTAAATAAAATATATTTTTTAAACCATGGAGTCCAAAATTGTTTAATACTACCAATGTTGTCTGACTATGGCATGACCATCATCTCTAATTCTTTTGAAAGATGGAATATTGAAATTAGTGTCAGGGTCAGAAAATCCAAAATAAAATCATTTACTATATCTTTTTTTTACTCTAGGGAAAATATTTGAGTGCTGCATTCCTTACTATCCCTGTCTCAAAATAGGGATAATATTTGCATTCCCTATTTTATAAAGTTGTAGGAAAAATGGTTTGTCAACTTAAAATTTTATCAAATTCTGAGTTACTGATGCAGCTAAGATCTAAGCCTATACATTACTGATCTGCATCAGAAAAGGCTATTTTCATAACAGTTCTTCCTACTGATAGAGTCAGAGGTCTGAAAAAAAAATAAAGAAATTTTTATTAAGATCTTTTGGATATCATATTACAATGCTGATATATCTAGATTCCCCAGGGATTTTTCATCTTTACCCATCCTGTACTTTTATTTTTTTTTTAAACCAAGTATAAGACTTTAAATTATCTCTATAGTTCTCTAATGTCTCTATGATCTTATCAATGCAAACTTTCCCTCCAGGAATTAAAAAAAATCCATTTATGACTGTCCATTTATGTGACCCTTGTCTGTACCTTTCCATATATTTTCTAGGAAGGTTCACCCCACAGTCTAAGGGCCTTTCCCAAGTTCTACTGACATTGCAAGTATACAAATAGAGTATGTAGAGATAGCCATGTGGTATAAATGATAGAGTGCTGGGCCTAGAGCCAGGAAGACTTTAGTTCAAATCCAGTTTCAGACACTTAGTAGCTATGCAATCTTGGAAAAGTCACTTTTCTGCCTCAGTTTCTTTAACTGGAAAATGAGGATAATAACAGCATGTACATCAGAAGATCATTTTGAGGATCTAATTAGTATTTATAAAGTGCTAAGCATAGTGTCTGCCATGTAATAGACACTCAACAAATGCTTGTACATTTCTTCTTTTTTTTTGTTACCTTCAGATTATTCTTCATAATCAAAATATATTTCTTATCAGTGTGGGCAGGGGTTATATTAGTTGACCCTAAAGGCACCTTGTATTTTGAATTTATCCACTATTATGCATTATCATTTTATATCTGGGAAAATGAATCAAAAACTAGATTCAGAAAATGTAGGCTCTGAAGGAGTTGAACCAGATTATGTCTGAGGTCTCATATATGTTTAAAATACCATCATTTAAAGATTCAATGATTAGCTTCTATGATTCAATGATCCCAGCTATACTGGACATCCCAGGTTCTAGAGGTGAAAATGATGAGTTTCAATTAGAAACTGGAACCAAAATCTTAGAATTCAAACATTTTATAAGGAGGTAATCCTGAGATCTTGTGTGACCCCTGATCTCAACTCATGAAGATTAAGTAAGCACTTGGAGTTTGATTTAGTGAGAAAACTACATAATACCTGACTTAATTAGCCCTCTATTCCTTCTCAGAAATCAATATCATAGGCTCCTTCTAAGGATGTGGTAGTGGGAAGGGAACCTTCCAAAAAAGGAATGCCTTTTTATTAGCTAAACCCAAGGATTTGCTGTTTAGTGTGAGCAGTCTAACTACCTTATAATTGATTTTTCAGAAGAAAATAAACTGAAAACTTAAGCCACTTTAGCTTCTTTTATGCTGACCCCATGATTAGCTTTATTGAACATTTTCTTCATTTTCTACTATGGTAACTTTTGTTTTTAATTCATTTATACTTTTTTATTCTTCTTTGCTTAAGTATTGTTTTTAATATTTTAACTAGAATTTATTTTTAAAATTAATTAGCATTTTTTCTTCCTTGCACCTCCATTTTCCTAATTGAGAAAAAAAAAGGAAAATTAAAATATTTGTGAAAAATTTGCACATTTAAGGAACTCAGTTTTCAGAATGAAACATATTTTTAGATGACTAAGTATTTCTTTAAAAAAATGTGTGTACGGGTGTATAGTTGTGTGTAAAATAAAAGGTACAAGGAAGTAGATTTTCTTTGCTGATAACTACTCTATTTTTCTCTTTTGATTATGTTCAATTATACTGATACCACAATATTTTTCAACCTTACCCAAGAATGATGTAAAGAACAAAGCCTCCCTTAAGGAACAAGAAATACTGTTTTAGATCATATTAGAAATATAAAGAGCGGGATGTCAAATTTAGTATTTATATCGTAATTTAGATTGACTTGACTTATAATTGACTATAGACAATTAACTTAAAAATATTTATTGATCCTCCACTATGTGTCTAGTGCTGTAAGAGTGAGACAAAAAAAGTATAACTAACACACAAATCTTTCCATTTATCTGGGGACCAGATTAGCATATCTGAAATAACTAGAAAATAATGCAAGATGCATATCAAATTGTTTGGTTGGGTGATATAGCCTTCAATGTTGTATGATTTAAGAGGTGAAGGAGTTCATTGGGAGCCAAAAGTAGTCAGGAGATAATTCATGGAGAATGTAGGAAAAGGGATGGGCTTTGAAGGATGGATAGAATTTGAATAATCAGAATTCTGTATTTCTTGTCATACCTATGTCCCAATCAGTTGAGGCAGAAGTGTGTTTATGTGCATGTCTGTGTTTGTATGTGCATGTACTGAAGAGTGGGAGAATAGTCAAGATCTGACTTAAAATAAACATTTTATATTTTATAGTTTCCAAAATGGAATGTAAATAAGTCTTTCAGGCAAGCCTTTATCCATTGAACCGAATTTGACTTCAGCATAGTAGAGCTTAGTTAATTTAATTATAATTAACTGTCAATTTTAGGAAGTTCTAAATTTTAGAGATGCGCTTGTGATCCTTAACCAGGTCTTAAAACATGAGGATCCCTGAAAAATCCAAAAAGCTAGACTATTTCAATACTTGAACACTAACCCATTCATTTAGAATTCATTTTTGAGGAAGATCATCCATCAAGTAGCCATCAAATCTTTCTGTTTAACTATATTCTAATTTTTGAAAGGCCTGAGAGTTCACATACAAGAAATATATCCTGTTCCAATATTTTTCAAAGGTGGAGGGAGAATAAGAATGCCTATAGACCTCCAAAGAAAATCATCCCACAGGATATTCTAATCCTAGTCAGCTTGGGCCATTGTGCCTATTTTTTCTTCCCTCAGAGGATAGGAAATTATTTTTTTTAGCCCAAAAGAGATCTGAACTGACTTTTTTTAAATATAAAAAACTACAATTTTTTTTCACAGAAAAAGAGAAAAAAAATGTAGGAGCAACAATTTCACCACGTCACACATTACCCTTAAAGTACACTGTCTAAAATTTCACATTTAGCAAATAATCATTGAAGCTACAGAGAGGCCAAGTTTCTATTTCTCTCTTGATGAGTAATGCCACTGTACAAGATTAAAGTATTATTAGCTGGTAACTTCCAGAGGAAAGGAAAACTCACTGAAATCAGACTCATTCAGAAATACTGAACAAAGACCATTTAGTATGTGGGTATCATTATGTGTTACTACCATGTTACCCTCAATTGACACTTATATTATTTTAATGTGTTCACTTTGAGTGCATTTGTAATGAGATCCACAATGGAAGTTAAAAACAATCTGAGAAGAGATTATGGGTTGCAGGAGTTCCATCCTGAAGCTGCAACAAGGGTATAATCTAATGGGAGTATTACATATAGAAAGTAAGTCCTGAAACCTAATAAAGTAATCATTAGACAGATAATGGCATCCCATTCCTGTAATACTGAAATGGCTTCAGAAACAGAAGGTACAATGATTATGTTCCCTGCCCCCAAGTCCTCTAAAGCCTTTAAGGTGGTCTGTGAGGAGATCTCCTGTGTAGTTATAGACTGGGCTGACTCCAACTCTCACAATATCAAGCAGACCATGCAGTGATATCTTCTCAACTTTATACTTGGGTTGGGAGTTGAGTTGGGACAGGGAGGGAACTGAAAGGCTTTGTGTTACCTACAAGGCAAAAGGCAATCCCTGTTTTTTCATGACCCCATGATCCCCCAGAGGGAGTCAGGCAAGTTTTGTTATTGTGGAAGAGAGCTCAAGTTGCCCAGATAAAGAACCTTGAATATAACCTTTCACTTTCTTTGCCTCTAGAGAGACTGTGTGATCCTCGAAGAGCCCAAAATCCTTTTTTGGACTCAGTTTCCTCATTGGTAAAATGAGATAATGATATTTACATGAACTACCTCATAGCTAATTGTTGTGAGGAAAATATTCTTTGTAGTTCTTAAATGAACAACATTATTGTTGTTACCATTGGTTGCCCAAACTTGATTCAATAAGAAGTGACAGTGAGTCAATATTGACAATTAATATGATAGGAGGAATAATAAGAAATAAAAATATTTACTACTTTTACTTTTCTAATGAACCAATAAACTTCTGCTTTTATTTTTTTCTCTTTTACTCTAGAGACTTAGGAAAGTAAAATATTGCCTACTGAGGCCCAAAGTCAACATTGATGTAATAGATGAGGCAAATTTTAAAACATTAATTCCTGTCTACAATTTCATTTTGAAATAAACTGTCCAAAGGGAATCTGGGAGCACATTCTATTTTAAGAGAAAAACGAATCCACTGAGAATCTGATGTTTTCCTCAACAATAAGATTAGACTCCTTTTGTACCTCAGTCAAATAGAAACCACTGGTTTTAAAAAAGATATTTGGAAACAGCTAGAGATCATAATAGAAACTGCTTCTGGATAACTCCATTGGCACACTGAAAGCCTTGTTTTTTGTTTTCTTGTTTCTATTTTTTATAACACCCTTAAATATTTTCCTTCTGATTTTCAAGAAACTGAGCATAAGATAAACACAATAAAGGACAAATAAGAAAGAAATTAGGGATTCAGGGCAATGTGGTTGATTGAGGGACAGTCTCAGAGTCAAGATGATCTGACTTCAGGTTCTGTCTCTGGCACATAGTATAATAATTTGTAAGTCTGAGCAAGTCACGTAGCCTCATGATGTCCTCTCCAAAAATGCCCTAAGGATTCAAGATGTAGAATGGTTTCTGATCTATGCTGGTGGAGAGAGTTATCTATACTGATGAAATCTTAAGTCAGAACCAAGAAAAAGAAAAAAAAATTATAGCTCTAAACAGAATATTATACAGACTAGGACTAACAGATATATAGAGAAAACTCAATGCCATAAGCAAAGACTTTATCTTTTATTCCAGCATTAAAAACGCTTACACAAAAAAAAATCACCATATGCCTATGTAGGGGCATGAAGAAGAGACTGTCAAATATAGAAAAGCAATGTTCGATAAGCTACGTTTATAGACCCAAAGTAGTAATAAATAATGGAGCACTGAATTAAAGGCATAGGTCCACAAGGCAAATATGAAAATTACTGAAATGATAAATTAATCCAAGAGCATTTTTAAAATTAAATAACCAAATTGACAAACTATTGGCAAATGTGTGTGTGTCTACATAAAGAGAATTATGGTGGGGTGTGGAGCAAAGACAACATTGAACATGAAAGGAGACCATGCCAGAGGCAAAAGAAATAAAATTAATAGAGATCACTAGACTGAGCCTGTTGCTAATAAATTTGTGAACCTAAAAGAAATATAGACTATCTACAATGCATTAATCCTGGGAAACTAATCGAAATAGTTCCAGGCATCCACGAAGGGTGAAGTCAGTATGCTAAAATGAGGAGCTTAGCCATGGGGATATAACCTGTCCCCAAAATGGAGAGAGCTGGGGTCAGAAAACCTGGGTTCCAATATGACCTCTGACACCTTACACATGTCACCTTGGGCAAGACACAACCTCTCTAGATCTCAGATTCATAATCTCTAAACTGATAGATTTGCATTACTTGGCCTCTGAGGTCCTTTCCAATTCTAGAGCTGTGATTCTAATCCTATATAAGATAAATACACATCATGCCACACAGCCTTAAGAAGACCATCTGCTGTAGACAAAACATGAGGATAAAGAAAGGAAAAGGATGACAGTTCTCTCCCTATGACCTCATTATCACAAGCAAACCAGTATTTACTGAGCCGAATCTGAGAACTGCATTCATTTGCTTCTTTCTAGTGTCAACAACCTACCCATCCTCATATTTTAGCAAGATGTATATGCCCTAGGAGTCCTCTCAGCCTCCCAGCTTCATGAAGTCATAACAAAAACTTGGCAAGGACCAACGACAGACCTTGTCACAATATATTTAGTACTCAGCGAGAGACATCTCTTCTCTGCATTTACTTAGACCCAGTTTGTTAACAGAAAGAATTAGATCCTGTCCCCAACATAACAAACCATGGCCATTGGACCAAAGAGAAATGGTTATTTTGGCACACCGCATTGCAGATACATGTCCTAAAAAGTAAATTATAGTTCATATGTATGTATGCACACACATGTAATGCTTAGAAGCTTATAAAACTTTTTTTTTCTCACAATGGCTTCATGAGATAGATAGAAGAATGATCGTCACTCTTTTGCAGATGAAAAATCAGTCTTAAATATCTATCAGTCAATGAGAATTTGTGAGGCCCCTACTATGTGTCAGGCAGTGAGGATACAAAGGCATAAATAGAATAGAGAGCTTACATTCTGTAGGAGATAATATGTATACAAATAAATATGAACTTCACGCGTTCATACAAAATAAATACATGGTAACTTTTGATAGGAAGACACTAACTGGGAAGATCAGGAGAGACTTCATCTATGAGGCAGTTCCTCAGTTCAGCTTGTAAAATAATTGGGAATTCTGTGAGGCAGAAGTAAGAAAGGAATACTCCCATATGGGGGACAATCTTGTCAAAGTTAGGACTCACACCCAGGTTTCTTTAATTTAGATCCAGTGTTCTTTTGAGCAACAGATGATACAATAAAAAATAAGACTTGCACTTAGCCTCAGAAAGCCTGGGGTGGACACTGACTCAGTCACTTAACAAATTTATAATCCTGAATAATGATAACAATAAGCCTACTATGTGCCAGTCTTTGTGCTAAGTGTTTTAAAACATTACTTCAGGGCAACTAGTGGTTAGAGAGCTAGGACAGAAGATGGAAGGTTCTGGGTTCAAATTGAGCCTCAGACACTAACTAATTATATGCCCCTCAGCAAGTCACTTAATCCCCATTGCCTAGCCCAGGGGTTGGCAACCTTTTTGGCCATGAGAGCCATAAACGCCACATTTTTAAAAATGTAATTTCTTGAGAACAGTACAGTGCTCACAGTGCCGCTCCTGTAACAGCACCTGAAAAAAAATTGACTTTATGGCTCCTGCAGAAAGAGCCATACGTTGCCGATCCCTGGCCTAGCCTTATCACTCTTCTACTTTAGAACTGATACTTGGTTTCAATTCTAAGACAGAGGACAAAGATTTAAATTTTTTTTAAAATAAGGCTAAAAAAAGCTTAGATTTAGACTAAAGCCTGGGGTGTGCATTGTTCATCAGCCACTTAGCAAATGCACAATCCTGAACAGCAATAATAATATATGCCATTCACTGTGTGAAGTGCTTTCAAATATTTCATTTTGTCCTCAACAAAATGAGAGGTGGTATTATTTTTATTATTATCCCCATTTTATGATTGAGGAGACTAAGGCAAAACAGAGGTTAAATGACTTGCCCAAGGATGCATAGCTAATAATAATATGAGACTGGATTTGAAAATAGGTCTTCCTGACTCCAGGCTTAGCACTTATCCACTCTGTCACTTAGCTTCTTCTATAAATTAATCCTTCTTGAGCCTCAGTTACTCTATATGTGAAACAGAGAAAATAACATCTGGGATATATATCTCTGAGAGTTTCTGTGATGAAAATACATTATAAACTTCTATTAATATAGTAGTGTAAAGTATTTTTATTTCTTCTACTATCCTATACTTTCTAACCCAAGTTCTTTGGTGGGGTCCAGACCTGAAAGAAGTTAGGATAGACCAAAGAACACTTATTACAGTTTAATATTTTAATAAACTTATTTATGTTATTTGATACAAAACTATACATTGCATAATCAATGGTCAATTGTAGTTTAAACTCTTTAAGAACCATGGATAAGCCACCTGACAGCTAGAGGCCTCAGTTTCCAAAGCTTCAAAATATGTCTTGGATTTTATAATCTTCCTTCCAACTCTAAATTTAAAAAAAAAACTTATTCCACAAAACGAGAAACAAATACGAGCCCATTAAGAAGATGTGAATTAAATATACACAAAGCAAGGATGTGTGCAGAGGCCCAAATTTTACAAGTGTTTTGCTTGCTGGTAGTGGATGATGGGGGATGTTGGACCAGACATATGATTTCCTTACTATGTGGAGTTCCTGATAGGAAAACTTCCTCTCCCAATGTATATCTATACCTACTCTGAAAATTATCCTGAGAGTTTTCAAAGACACTTAGAGTTTCAGTGAAATGACTTGCCTAGGGTCACACAGCTGATAGGTTTCAGATGTAGAATTTAAAGCCACATCTACCTAATTCCAAGGGTGGGTCTCTACTCATATCAATACTTCCCAGTCAACATGGAGATAAGTAATATAGTCAGGTCTAATTATTGCTTACCAAATAAAATGCTTTGGCTTGGATTTAAGGCTTCCCGAAATTTGCTTCTAATGTACCTCTCTTACTTTATTTCAATGTTCTTCCCTTCATACACTCTATATTTCTGCCAAATATGTTATTTTATCTCAACCTGACTTTTATTCTCTTCATACATGTGTTCCCTCATTCTTGTCATAGATTATTCCCAGGATTTCATCTACTGAAATCCTTTCTTCAAGGCAAAACTCAGATACCACCTAGTTTCTGAAAGATTTCCCTGATCTTTAACTCAAAATGTTTCCTTCCTCCTCCAATCTCTATGACAACTTTCATACTCATAATATGTTCTAATTATATTCAAATTTGCATTCTTCAACACACACATTAACATACACACATATGCACCTTTCATGTACACTTGATTTTAAGCTCTAGGGATCAATTACTATAGCATTTTTCTCATTTTTATATGATTTAATTAACAAGCTTTTATAACATATCTACTATGTCATCCTACAACCTTTTGACACAAATACAAAGAATGTAATAGTTCTCCATCTCCAGTATTTTGCACAATAGCATATAATTCATTTAGCAAACATTGTTGAAGGCTTTGCAATAAGGATAAGGTATACAATAAGCCCAAAGTTAAAAATCCCTGCCCTCTATGAGCTTATATTCTAAATGAGGGCATATACACTGAGTAAGTGCTTAAAAATATCTATTGAATAGAATCATTATCATCATGGTTTATAAACATTTACTGTGTATTCTCCATGGGCAGAAAGTGACTAGAGCCTCTCTAGTACATTATGGTATATTCATATGAGAAATCAGATGGGAGAAGTTAAAAAAATAGAGATAAACTGTTCCCTGTAATGTGTCAGGTAGATTTTTTTTAAACAATTTTATGATAATCATAAAAAGACCACCACTCATGATATCTTTCAACTGCCTCAGGAGGCAGTGAGATCATTAGGGATTTTCAAGCAAAGACTAGATTGATGAGTGCCAGTTATGTTGGAGGATAAAGGGGTATTCAAAGTCTCTTTCAACTCTCAGGTTCTGATTCATTGTGTTTGGGGGATTCTAACTGTAGCTAGTCCTCTTCCTGATTGAAACTGGCTATATCTCCCTCTCAGGTTCTGAGCTTTGCCCCCCTGAGGATACCCCTCAAAGAGTGAGCTGACTTTCTTGATAGCTTGGGTTCCACCAACTTTACATGCAAATATGGCATTCCTGCTCCATGAGCCCTAGTATCATCCTACTGCTAGACTTATTCCTTCGGACTCTAACTTGAATGAACTAATTGCAAACCCTAGGACAAATTCTACTCTAGGAATACTAGTAATTCGCTTTCCTGACTTTGAGAAACTTCAAAGAGAAGAGTCTCTCATTTCCTTTCCTCAAAATGGAAGAACAAAGCTGAAGCAAAGAACTAAGGCATATAGGCACGTGTCAGAGGAGAAAAGCCCAAGGAATCTTCCCTTTACAACATTATTTCTCAATAGAATGCCACTAGACTAAGAGTCAAAACCAAAAGAAAGATCAAAAGTTTACCAAAAGTAAACTAGCATCTTTTGAATTTATCTCTCTCTAGTTCTGTCTATGAAGTTGTATCCAATCAAAGGTAATCCTATTCTCTATATGATAAAGAGATGTCAACCAGTTACAGAATATCTATGCATCCACATGAAAATTATATCAATGGAGCATTCATAAGAACTGGGATCACTGGCCAGTAAACCATTACATGCACCATGTACCCCAGCTTCATGCTGGCTCAGGGGGAGAGGAAGCCAGACACCGATTATGTAGCTATTACTCAAATATTATCTTAGGACTGGACCTATGATTCCCTTAGTGCAGTTAACAATTGGATAAGAAAGCTTCCTCATCAAATGCAGATTAGTACCTCTTCTGGAGCAAATAGTCTCAGAGAATTATCTGGGAGCACTGAAAAATGATGATAGCCAGTATATTTCAGAAGCAGGACTTGAATTCAGGTCTTCCTGTTCAATTCATCAATAAAATTCCTAAAACAAAACAGGTCTGAGTATCCTGAAGATACCTGAGGCATTCAACCAGAGACCCTCCTTGTTAACATCAAACTATTAACCTTTACCCTCTGGGTTCAGCCTTTTAACCAGCTTGTAACCACCTAATTATATTATCCTTTATTCTAAAAATTCCTAGTATTGCCCATAGAACCATTTTCAGAAAGTTTTTAAATCAGATTCCCAATAGGGTCTATGACTGGTACTATTTTTACTATTTTTATCATTTTACGATTGAGGAGACTGAGGCAAAACAGAGGTTAAATGACTTGCCCAAAGATGCATAGCTAATAAGAATATGAGACTGGATTTGAAAATAGAAGTCTTCCTAACTCCAGTCTATAACAGAAAGAGGTTAGGATTCCCTCCCCTAGGAGTCCCAGGGTCCTTGTCTTGATGAATTTCCTTCAATTGGGAATAGGTATGGTCCCAAAAAGGAGCCTTTGAGGGAGCCTTCAGACATGATTGAATCACTGAATTTTAGAATCTCAGTCTCATTATGTTTGAAATCAGTCCTTCCAGTGCCCTATTATCAGTAACTTCATTTCTAATTGCTTCCCACGGTGGCATTATAAATACTGGTTTATTGTTTTCTTGTGGCAGAGTCCTTCTGGTGTCATTGAGTAGAGTGGCATTTTGTTTGGATTGCTAAGCCACCAGAATTTCTTTAAGATTCTCTTGAGCTCACCCTAATCAGTTCTTCCTAAAACAGTGTACACAAACATCTACAGTTCAGGCTTATCCCAACTAACAATATGGGACACTCAGACCATCCATATTTCCCAATGAATGACTGTTTCCTTTGAATTATCACCTACCTAATCAATAACTTGACCAAGACTGGTTATTTGAGGAGATTAGATAACTTAAAACATGTTTTAGTAGCTCCTGCATGATATATATGTATATATATATATATATATATATATATTTCTGTGTGTGTATATACATATGTATATTACCATATCCTTGTGCATTTTGCATTCCCAAACTGTACACCTTTATCTAAGACTTTGATATGGTGACAATCAGTAGGTGGCAATCAAGTTTGAGACCCGATGGATGCACCTATCTCAATCCATTTTCCAGGATAAATCCTAGATACCAGTTCCTCAATCCAAACGTAGTATACTGCAGATCATGTATTTGGATGAATGCACCAGCACTAAGAAATGCATAGAAAAGCTGGGAATGTAATTTGTTGTGCCCAGTCAACAGAAAATTCCATAACATTGTTGTAAGGGCATCGTATTTAATAATACACTTTATGTGTATTGTCCCAGATATTTGGAAGATACTGGATAACTAAATAGATTTTTTTTACATATTCTTTTGGTGATCTAAAAATGCTAGTCATTTCTTTTTTAGTCTAACCATAATTTATTTTTTATTAAGTTTTTTGTAACAAGAAAATTACAACATTCTTATATAAATATTACAGTTTGAATCATACATAAGGCAGGATAAATTATTTACATCAGTAGACTTATGAGTTCATAGTGTGAAGATGTTTTTGCCTCCTGAAGTATTTCAGAATTATGAATCTAATATTTTACCATAATATCTAAGAAGACAGAACATTAATTTTGTGTCTTTTGTGTTACAAGTAATGTAAAGGGAAATTATATGAGATTCCCCCCACACCCTCATATATTCCAAGCTGCTTAGTTGGTGATATAAGAAAATGGGCAAGTCCTCAAGATGCTATTTTTCCTTAAGATGAAAGAAAAGGCTCAATTTGCCATCAGAAGCTAATTTCTTTTGCTTCAGTAGCTCAAGTTGCTGATATATTCACTCCAGACACTGCCTCATCTGAAGGTTTGGGAGTGTTCTGTGCCATATGTCTGATGATAAATATTAAATACACACTACAATAAAATGATAGTTCAAAATTTGCTTATTTTCCTCAATTAGTCAGAATAATAGAGATGACACCTTTGTGCCACTGTTCTCCTTCAGTGACAGTCTCCTAAAATTAGGAGCTGCCAATCTGGGAGAAGCAAAAGAACTCCATATCATTTTAAATTTAACTCCAACATGCTTTGAAGCCATTAGAGGCTATTAAAAGAGATCTCCAGACGTTATGTTCAGCCCAGTAGTCTTAGAGTTCAAAAGGTAAAAGGCACTATTCATAATAAATAAATGGCAAGATAAAATTATTTTCAATGAAGTTTCAATTTCCGTGGAAATAGTCGGTAATTACATGAGGTATCTTTGAGGTTCTTGTTTCAACTAGCTATTTGGTTTGATCTAAAATGGAGAAATCATTTGTGACATAGGCAGAAATGAACAAAATGGGCATAGTTTCCTTTTTATAAGTCCTAGGACTTTAGTTAATTCACAGCCTAACAATCTTTATAAAAATGGTTGAGGAGTGAGAGCATATAAGCAAAACAGATCCACTGGGAGCCAAATGACTTCATATAGAGTCCCTTCCACAAAGAAAAGACACAACAAAAAGAAATCTTACTTATCATTTCCATAGTTACTTTTTATATGTGATATTATCCTGCTAACAGTCTTGTCATGACAGATAACCAAGGGACCAAATCTATCATTCCAACTTCTCCAGTTTTCTTTATGCGTATCCTCCTACAGGTTCAATCTGCCCCATAGTTTTAAAGCTAGATTCCTTTTTTTTTTTTCCAGCAAGGAATCTAATTGAATTCCTGCCTAATTTTGCTGCACTTCCTGCTATCTGAGAATGTATCTGAGCCATGAAGGAAGGGAGCAGGGCAGATGCTATTTCTGTCATCTTCTAAGCATATTGGTTTCCTGTTTATATCTGTCTCCCTCTTCTACCTTTGAAACATGATATTAATGAGTTTTTATATAACCAGTTTTCTGCTTATTCCCACAAAGAAACATTTTTTAAAACCTATTTACATTGTTTTTCATTTTTTCAAACATTTGTATATGCTCATGTGCCTACACACACACACACACACACACACACACATATATATATATATATATATATATATATATATATATAAACACCTATTTAATACTAGGTAGGGTGTAAGTATTTATACAATACCTACTATGTACCAGGGAGTGTCCTAAGCTCTTTTTACAAATATTCTTATTTGAACATCACAAGAATCCTGTGGGTAAGCACTATTATTATTCCCATTCTGTTAGTGAGGAAACAGAGGCAAAAAGGGGTTAAGTGACTTACCCAGGGTCATACAGCTAGTGCCTAAGGCTGGATTTGAATTCAGTTCTTCTTAATTACAGGCTCAGTACTCTAGCCATTACATCACCAGGTAATGGTAATACTAAATACTGCATAGTGGTAATGGAGTGGTTTTTCTTTACACAAGGGGAAAAGGGAACTATTTGTTTAGTTTCTCATGCCTGGATATGAGTTAAACATTGCACACACATCTACCTTAGATACGCACACATGCACACACTCACACTCACATGCAAGCACGCACACACACACACACATACACACACACACACACACACACACACACCTACCTGAAAAGTTCAGATTTTACTAATATCAAGGATTAAATGCATGATAGGTAATGTAATGTTATGCTATTCTATCATCTTTTCACTAAAATGACTACTTTCTTTAGTTCTGTGCCAGTATTCTATTTATATCACTATTGAATACTATTAAATATATCAGTGCCCGTCTACCTATTTATTTGTTTAGAGAATAAAAGGAAAAGAAAGGGGAGGAAATAATTTAAAGGATCTAGACAAAGAGGAAGGATGTCATTGTTTAATTTTGAAGTTACTTGTATTCATCCTTGTCATTTGAACTATAACACAGCTGAAATGATTACTCTGGACTTTTATGTAAAAGTTATAGAGAGATGGAGGATGGAGGGAAAGATGGGCAAGGGGATATCTCAGCCTCTCTCCTGAAATTATTGCTATGACTTCCACATTGCCCACATATATTTAGCAGTAAAAGGAACAGTCAGCAGGCAGGAATCTATTCAAAAAGACCCATTACAGAATGCATTACAAACAGTAACATTTCAAAATATGAGCCATCCAAAAGCAGAAGTTCTGTTTTGGGGATTGTTTGCAATAAATTTTTAATCCTCAACTTGTACCCTTATTTTCCAGCCACCCAGAGAGTATAAACTCAGGAAATGCAAATGTATTTTCATATATACCTAATAAACTACAGTTTTTTGGTCCATAGATGTATGGAAAGCCCCTTCCCAAGGGACATCAACAATACCTTTGTAACCTGTGCTTAAGGAGTTATTTGGAGCAATGAAAGATTATGTGACTTGCTAGTAGTATATCAGGGAATGAACTTGAATCCAAAAATGAATGCCTCCCTTGCTGCAAAGACTGGCTAAGTGAATTGCCCAGGATCACACAAATAATATATTTCAGAGACCATATTTAAACCAAGAAATTCTTCCACCATTGCAGATAGCCAACTTAATGGTTTATAATATTAAATAATCACCTGGGACATTGAGAAGCTAAGTGATTTGCCCATAGTCCCATACCTATTATGTGTCGGAGGCTGAACTTGAAGCCATGTCTCCCTCACTCCAAAACTGCTGTCAATCCACTATATCACTCTCCAAACAAATCAATAACAATACCTATCATTTAATTGTCATGATTTCGGGTTATTTGCCTTTGCTTCTCTCTGTTAATGTGGAAAATGGATAGCTGACTACAAGTTGCTTTACCATGCCAACAGAAAAAATTCCTGGAAGAATAGTTGTGTGCAGTACAGGATTTGTGGGTATTGAGAATCTTTTCATAAAAGAATAGAGTTCCAGGGAGGCACAGACTAACTGCTGATTGTCCCAAGGTGAAGCTAATGTGCCATTGTGCTACACAATATAGTTTGTACAGAACAGACCAACTGTTCAATAGACTTCTCAATGCAGTGTTGACCAAATACCACAAAAAACTGTGTTATGGTCATCTGCAGTTTCCTATAACATTATATTTCCTTTACTCTCTTGCTATAAAAATGTGGGAGTCATTTTCCTTTGGTATTCCCTCCTGCACACTAAAGAGAAAATGTTCCTGATGGACAGGACAGGGAGGCAGGAAACATTTTTGGAAACATTTTTCTCCCCTTAGGAATGATCTATGCAATGAAATCTCACAGGGAAATAATATAGATAACTATTTGTAATAAGAAATGACTGTCTACTCCATGGTCTGTGGCTTGGTATCGACTTCTTCCTAATATTTATACACCTAACACCTTAGTTTCTCTGGCTTGAAGGAAGCTCAAAGCTTGGGGATGAAATATTGTGGGCTGTGATTATTTGATTGGTTCTTTTTTTTTTAAACAGTGATACATCTTTCAGCTTTCACTTTCTTACTGCAGTAGAAATTGGGAGGTAACCTAGCAGTGGAAATCCATGCCAGAAAGTGTCCATCTATCATGTTGAATGACCCTTTCTCCAGAGGGATCTCTCTGTTGAACTGCAAAGGGCATAAAGCTTCCCTCAAGCAAGGTTGCATTATAATAGCGCTTTGGTGAAATATTAGCTAGTGTTTTTCTCTGAGGGTCTCTCCAACCCAATCCTTGGATGAATTTATTTTATTCTGTATGTATTATGTGGGTAAATAAAGGCTCAAGTAGCCAGCATAATCTCACATGAGGAAAAAGGATCTATTAAAACTCAGCATCAAGCTAGAACTTGCATTAAACTCATCTTCAGAATCCTATGTATAGGTGCAGAGAAGGATGAAGGTAGAAAGGAAATAGTTTTCCCCTAGGTAAGCCTTCTGGGTGATACAGTACCAAAACTAAATTTATGAGTTAACTTGAAGTTTGAAGACTGGGTCTTAATGTAAGGAAACTCGTAAGGCAGGATATGACATCCATTTTCAGCTAGGTACATCAACCTATTTTAATGATGTTTGGTGATTTTTAGCTAAAATACTACTCTCACTGGTTGAAGGCTGAGAAAATGGTAAAAATACATAGCATTGATTTAACTTTTGGTTTGGATAACAGACCCAATAACATATTGAATAAATCAATAGATTTAAGCTTAGGGCTTTTAGGGGGGTTGTTTTGGTTTTTGTTGCTGACGATGTTTTTTTTTTTATAAAATATGTGATTTCATTAGTTCAGGGAATTCCCAGTGAGAAAATTCCTTCCACCAGTGAAAATTAGCAATTTCTCCAAAATCTATCATTTCAGAAAGTGACTTGGGACACTGAGAGGCCACCCAGGGCCACATAGCCACAGGATATAAGTTAGAACTTAAACCCAAGGTTGTTTGACTCTCTTAGATAGATAATAGGTAGTTAGTGTGATATGCAGAAAATGGCTAGAGAGACAGCTAGCAATGGAGGTTGTCCCTGCCTGCCTGCCTAACCAAATCTCCCAAGCCACCCAAAGGGGCCCAGAACCCCTACCTCCTCCCTAACCCTTGAAATGAAAGAGAGAAGTGAAGTCCCCAAGGGTTTGTGGACCCCCTTTTATACCCTGTCCTTAACTGTCCTTAACTGTCACCCTGGCACACACCCTGGGTGCTCTGCCAGGTTCTGTGTTCCAAAGTGGCAAACTGCTAACTTGCACCCACAGAAAATGGCTACCCATTTCTGCATATCACAATAGGTAGGTAGGTAGATAGATAGATATAGATAGATAGATAGATAGATAGATAGATAGATAGATAGATAGACAGATGATAAATTTTATTGTCATTTTGTCATTTCAGTCATTTCCAACTCTTCATGCGCTCATTTGGGATTTTCTTAGAAAAGATACCACAGTGGTTTACCATTCCCTTCAGCTCATTTCACGTATGGGGAAACCAAGACAAACAAGATTAAATAACTTGCCCAGGGACAATCAGCTAATAAATGTCTGAGGCTAGTTTTGAATGAGTCTTCCTGATTTCAGGGCCAGTGCTCTATCCATTATGCCACCTAGATGTACCAGAAGACCGACAGACAGACAGACAGACAGACAGACAGACAGACAGACAGATAGATAGATAGATAGATAGATAGATTTCAATCTCTTCTACTACAGATAGTTTCGTAAGAGAAAAAAAATGTCTATATGCAGAAGCACACAAAAACCACTTCTAAAGGATATATAGACTAATACTGTTTTTTACCTCATAGTCAAGCACACCTGGAAATTAAGCAAACTTCTTGGATCTCATTCTCTTTGAACAGGAAAAATCCCAAATCCTAGGATGCTCTGAACTGAACTCCTGGGTACTTCTAAGAAATGTCATAATTTTATGTCATATCCTTTTTATTAATTAAGGCAAACTGTGGTAATGGTCAGTTGAAGGAACTTGGCCTAAAAAGGGGGGAGATAGTTATAGCCTTCAAAAATAATAATAATAACTTTCTTAAAATGTGAACTATACCAAAATGAGGGTTCCTGACTTTATCAGAAATTTTCAGGCAAGTTGAGATGACTTTTGTCCACAATGTTGTCAAAGAAATTCTTTGTTCTCATGTGGGTCAGATTAAATGGCCTCTGAGGTCGCTGACAGTTCTAGAATTGTATGATTTTGTTGTCAGTTTTAAGTTTGTTTTCCCCCGTTCCCCATACGCTATATGGTTTTTTTATTTTTACATTAAATTTCAATTTTGTCGAAAAATTTTTTCGAACTTCTCTAAACCCTTTGAAGCACCTGAAGACATCTGAGTGTCATAAAATCATGATGGGTGAATGATTTCTGCAGCTTTTGTCCTCTGTAATGCCCCTAAGCTGATCTAAATCTCTGGGATTTGCAGCCTCCTTAACTATCAGGGATTTTCTAAATGCTGGAGTCACTATAAGTATTCCACAGCAGGTATGATCTGTAGTTGTTGCCATGAACTTTTTGTGATTCCATATACCAAAGACATTTCAAATAGGTCCCCAGTTTTTAGGTTCTAGAGAAAAGGCTGCCACATATCTGATAATGGTACCTAAGTACTCAGTCAGACCCAAGATAATCAGACTACCAATGATTCAGGGGGTCTAGTACTCTCTGGGCATCACTTTAGTATTTAGCTACTAGGTATTGACTTTAGGACAGTGGAAAGAACACTGAATTCAGAGTCAGCAATTGAAGGTTCAAATCCTGATTCTGCTACTTATTACCTATGTGACCTGGGGCAAATTATTTCAAATCTTTTGGCCTTAATATCCCCCTTTGTAAAATGAAGGGATTGAGATAGGTAGTTTCTAAGACCCCTTTTGGCATTAATGTATGGTGCTGAACCATAATAGTTTTTACCATATGCCACAGGAACAGAACTTCCCTCCCTTCTCTCTTTTTCCCAGAAGTAGTATGGTATGATGAAAAAATGCTTACTATGACATGAGGAAACATGTGATTGAATAGTCTGAGACATTAATCAGTTCTGTAAAGATGGACAAGTCATCAAACTCTTAGAGTCTGTTTTCTCATCTATGGAATGGAAATAATAATATTTATATCATCAACCCTACATTCTTAGTTGAACAAATATTAATGGGAGCCAAAGCCAGTGATGACTTTGACCAAAGGCAGAATCAGAAAAAGTTAATATTTGCTTCTTTGGTGTCATTTTTAAGATACTTAATAGTTATTTTCATGATTCATTTCTTGGTCTTGCCAATGAATCCTAGAATTATTGTTTCTCATAAAGCTCTCTCTTAGTGCTATGCCCACAAATGAAATCCTCAAATAGCAAGCTTTATCCAAGCTCATCATGTAATCGTCTTGAGCCCGTATCGATCATCTCCTTTATTTAGCATTATCCATGTACCTGTCATCACCAGGAGTGGAGTTTTATAGGGAGTCTTCTGTAAAATAAGAGAGAAATGTTTAAAATAATTGAAAACCCTTTTCATCCTCATTTGGACATTCAATCCTTTTCTATTACTCTGGCTTTACTGTTCATGACACTGGAGTTAAGGTTCTATTGACGTTTGCATTATGAGCCCAATTTGCTGTGTGTGGTTTATGACTTGACCATACAAATTCATTTCTGCCTGAAACATTGGCATGCCCAGTCTCACCTACATTGACTTCTTATTATTAATTTTCATAATAATTCTTGTGATTGACTTAAAACAGCAGGGTTGGATTTTTCTAATGCAGGGTGCCAACATTTAACACAGTGCCTGGCACCTAATAGGAGTTTACTGAGTGTTTATTGATCAACTAGACCTAAACATAAGAAAACAAGATAGATTATCATCTCAGATCAGCAAATAAACAATCTGCAACACAATGCCAGACATTTGTGTCTATCTACAAGAGAGGTCACATGAAGTCATACATTTTCCCAGAGGACACTTCTAAGAGCAGAGAAACTACAGGAGTCTTGCAATTTTTCAAATCATTCATGGAGTACTCCCACTCTCATACTGTATCTCATGGATCCAACAGCTCAACCTGGCAAATTGAGAACCATGGTTCTTGGTAATACTGACAAGGGTCCAGTCTTTTTTTTTTTCTTACTTTATTGAAAAATTTTATTTAATAGAATATTTTTCCATGGTTACATGATTCATGCCCTTTCTCTCCCCTTCAACCCCCACACCCTGAAACCGACACACAATTCCACTGGGTTTTACATGCATCATTGATCAAGATCTATTTCCATATTTTGATAATTGCACTAGCGTGATCATTTAGAGTCTACATCCCCAATCATATCCCCATCGAACTATGTGTTCAAGCAGTTGTTTTTCCTCTGTGTTTCTACTCCCACAGTTTTTTCGCTGGATGTGGATAGCGTTCTTTCTCATAAGTCCCTCAGAATTGACCTGGTCCATTACATTCAATTGTACCACAGTGTATCAGTCTCTGTGTATAAGGTGCTCCTGGTTCTGCTCCTTTCACTCTGCATCAATTCCTGGAGGTCATTCCAGTTCACATGGGATTGCTCCAGTTCATTACCACAATTTGTTCAGCCATTCCCCAATTGAAGGACATCTCTTCATTTTCCATTTTTTGCCACCACAAAGAACAAGGCTATAAATATTTTTGTACAAGTCTTTTTCCCTATGATCTCTTTGAGGTATAAACCCAGCAGTGGTATGGCTGGGTCAATTGCCATCCAGAATGGTTGGATCAATTCACCACTCCACCAGCAATGCATTAATGTAAGGGCCCAGTCTTAAGGATGTTTATATGCTGTAGTAACTCTGGGCAAGTCATTTGACCTCTCTCCTTTTAACTGTTCTAATCTGTAAAATGAGTAAGAAATGAACCGAGGGACCTCTAAGCTCCCTTTGAGCTCTTTGATTGAGCTCTAGAATCTATGATTTTAGAATCCTAAACAAAAGAGATCTAATTTAATATACTGCCAAGATACTGAAATGGCTTAATTTAGAAGAACAGATTTGAGAAAAGGAGTATAAGTCAAAGGGAATTTGACTGTGGATAGATATACCTAGGTAGCTAAGTAGTACAGAGAATAGAACATTGAACCTGGCATCAGGAAGAACAGCATTCAATTCTGGCCTTAGATATTTACTAGCTTTGTGACCCCTGGCAAATCACTTAACTAATCTTTTTCTGACTCAGTTCCCTCAGGTGTAAAGTTTGAGTAATAATAATAGCATTTACCTCTCAGGGTTGTTCTGAGCATCAAATGAAATAACTTTTGTAAAGCATTTAGCACAGTGCCTGGCATAGAGTGGGCAATTAATGAGTTCTTACTTCTACCTAGATAATGTTCCCATTGAATAATGCCCTTTCATGCTCTTTGTTGTAAGAAGCCTCTCCACTTTTGTACTGGATTCTTATAATCACACTTATAACTACTGTGAAACCCATTTTTCAGTCCGCTTTGTAATTCTTGATGTAAAATAATTCAAGAAGGAATTCAGTTCAATGGGAGGGTAGCTATTTAAAAAAAAAAGATACATGGGTAAATTTTTTTAGCCTTTAAATTTCAGTGCCCTTGGATAAGTCTCCTCCTTCTGCCCTAGTTCTACAAATAATAGATGGGGAATAAGTAAGAAAAGTCTCCTGTTAGGAAAACATTCCTAGAAAATCATAAAAGGAGAGTAATGCCAAAGCTTCTTATATTTCAATGTGGGCACTTTTCTTGCCACCCATACTCTTTTCCCCAGGCTTCATACCTATAAGCCACAGAGCACTAAGACTGGATGTTGGGTTCTGAAAGTAATCTCTAGCTTTTCTACCTTATACTTATTAGTTTTATAGGAAGTAATTAGAAACACGTATCAACCACATCAGGACCCATAATCAATTGGCCAATTGGAATTGACTAGGTGGGGACCCTGCATACAGAAAATCCATCAGAACTTGAAAAGGAATGTAAATTTGGTGTGTTTGATTGCTCTGAAGAAACAGCTATGTTAGTGCATTGCTGAACCATAGTGAACCAAATGATTTCCAGGAAACAGGAAATCAATTAGGACCCTAAAAGATACAATCAGAAAAAAATATTGACATTTGCATACCAAGACAGTTCACCTGTAATATGCTCACAATCTGCAGTATGTTGACCTTCAAGGAAAATTGGAAAGTAAAAGTGTTGATGGTTGAAGACATCTTCTTTAAGGGGTACAGTGGATAGAGCACTGGGCCTGGAGTCAGAAAGCTCTGAACTCAAATTTGGCCTCAGATACTTTCTAACTATGTGACTCAGGGCAGGTCCTTTAAACTCTGCCTGTCTTCATTTCTTAAACTGTAAAATAAAAATAATTATGACATCTACCCACAAGGGTTGTTGTGAAGATCAAATGAGATAACACTCATGAAAGCACTTAGTACGATGCCTGGCTCATGTAGACATTTAATAAATGTTATTTTTAATAGACTTATAATTCATTAAATATTTCCTAATTTCATTCAAAATTTTAACATTTATTTTTTAAAATGTTGAATTCTAAATTTACTCCCTCCCTTCTGCTACTCCCCCACCCCTTGAGAGGGCAAGCATATGATATTGATTATATATTTTAAGTCATATAATACACATTTCCGTATTAGCCATGTGGTAAAACACATGCATACACATAAAGAAAATAAAAGTGAAAAAAATATGCTTTAATCTGCACTCAGAGTTCATCAGTTCTTTTCTGTATTTAGATAGCATTTTTCATTATGGATCCTTTGGAATTGTCTTGGATCATTGTTTTGATCAGGATAGCTACATCTTTCATGCTTTGTTATGGTTACAATATTGCTGTTACTGTGTACAATGTTTTCCTGATTCTGCTTACTTCACTCTGCATCTATTCATGTAAGTCTTATTAGGTTTTTCTGAAATCATGCAGCTCATCATTTTTTAGTGTACAATAGTATTCCACCACAATCATATACAATAGTTTGTTCATTCCTCCCCAAATAATGAGCATTCCCTCAATTTCCATCTTTTTGTCATCAGAAAAATAACTGTGATATATATTTTTGTACAATTAAGTCCTTTTCCCCCTTTCTTTTATGTCTTTGGTATACAGAGCTAAAAATAATATCACTGGCATTGTCAGAGGGTATATATGCCCAGTTGTATAATCTTTTGGGTATAGTTGCAAACTGCAATCCAGAATGGTTGGACTAGTTCACAATTTCACTACCAGTGCATTAGTGTCCTATTTTTTTCCACATCCTCTTCAGCATTTGTCATTTTCCTTTTTGTCATATTAGCCAATCTGATAAGTGTGATGTGGTATCTCAGGGTTGTTTTCATTTGCATTTTTCTAATCAATAGTGATTTAGACATTTTCATTTTTATGCGATTATTGATAATTTTGATTTTTTTTCTTCTGAAAACTGTGTGGTCATATCTTTTGACCATTTATCAACTGAGGAATAGCTGTTTGTATTTTTCCTTCCATATTTCCTTAGGAACAAAATCTTTGGCCATTTTGATCTATGGGAATAAGATTATACTAAATCACTAACAGAGACATAACATTTTTATTTAAAATATAGGCAATCTTAGCCTTGAAATCTTTAAGACCTTAAAATAAATCACTAAGGAGATAGTTAATGAACATTTACCAAAGGAAGCACTAATTACTAAGAGTCAGCATGACCCATCAAGAACAACTTACTCTGGATAAACCTTATCTCCTTTTTTTTTTTTAATTTTGACCAGGATTGCTAAGCTCATCAAGAGAATGACATAAGTGTGGTTTACCAATTTTTTCACTATTTGATAAATCATCTGAGACTATTTTTGTGAAAACTGGTTAGAGAACTGTAAGCTAGACAATAATGTGATTAGATGGATTCAAGAATGCTTGAATATCTAAAATCAAAGAAAAATCATTAATATTCCAACAGTAGCTTGGCAGGAGGTCTCCAGTGGAGTGCTCAAGGGATCTGTGCTTGGAAGTTAAGCATTTTTATCAATGACTTGAATCAAAGCATAGATGGAGTGTTTATCAGATTTGTAGACAGCCTAAAGCTGGGAGGGATAGTCAACTCACTGATTTACAAGCTAGAGCATTGGGCTTGAATGTGATATGAATAAATTCAGTGGAAATAACTTGGCATTAAAAATTAATTTCCCAAATACAGGTTGGAGGAGACATGGTTAGGCAGCCATTTGAGAAAGATCTGGAGATTTTAGTGGTATGATGTGATAGGCAGAGAAAAAGAAAGGAAAGGAAAGGAAAGGAAAGGAAAGGAAAAAGGAAAGGAAAGGAAAGGAAAGGAAAGGAAAGGAAAGGAAAGGAAAGGAAAGGAAAGGAAAGGAAAGGAAAGGAAAGGAAAGGAAAGGAAAGGAAAGGAAAGGAAAGGAAAGGAAAGGAAAGGAAAGGAAAGGAAAGGAAAGGAAAGGGGAAAGGGAAAAGGGGAAAGGGGAAAGGGGAAAGGGGAAAGGGGAAAGGGGAAGGGGAAGGGGAAGGGGAAGGGAAACAAAAGAAAAGAGAAGAAAAAGAAAGGAAAAGAGAAAAGAAAAGAAAAAGAGAAAAGAAAAGAATGAAGACAATTGTGTGCTGCATTAAAGAAATCATAGTTTCTATTCAATTGCCAGATGCTTATTAAGTATCTTCTAGGTGCTGGGCACCATTAGATTCTAAAAAATACAAGTCTAAACTTGAATCAGTCTCTGTCCTTAAGGTGCTTACAGATAGGGAAGAGTTAGTTCAAGATTTAAGGGGGAATGTTGATACAAGATGCCTTATGTGTTAGGAAAATTTCTTTACATCAAACTGAATTTTTCTACTTTGCTATCTGTTGCTACTAAGGGCAGCTAGGTGATACAGTGGATAGAGTGCCAGGCATGAAGTCAGGAAGATGAATCTTCTTGACTTCAAATCCAGCCTCAGACACTTACTACCTATGTGACCCTCAGCAAGTCATTTAACCTTATTTGACTCAGTTTCCTCATCTGTAAAATGAGCTGGAAAGGAAATGGTAAATCACTCTACTATCTTTACCAAAAAAACCTAAAATGAGTTGCAAAGAGAAAAGATATGACTGGAAAATGTCTGAACAATATCAATTGCTACTAACTCTGCCCTCTAGGTTTAGGCAGAGCATGCATTCTAGTGTTAAGATGACAAAATGCAGGGATAAGAAGTGGCATGAGGCAATTTCAAATGAGGAAGCTCTACCAATTCAAGTCAATATCTACTCTGTAACTTAGAGTCTCAGAAAATTGACCAGATTAGAAAACAGAGAAGGTAAGTGATTTGAACAAAGTCATCTAGGTAAGTATGTGTTAGAGGCAGGACTTGAATCTAGGTCTTGTTTCTTCAAGGCCATCTCTGTAGCTGCTATGCCACAGTGTCAGGATTAAGAAAACAAAGTACAACATACTAGTTTGTTTTCTCAAGATTATTGATATGAATAATTAGCATATTTTGTATTCAATAAAAGCATTTCCCTAGGAAGTTTGAAATATTTACTGATGGTTCATTAATCATCACAGTAAACTATTGAACTAAGTAGTAGAATGGTCATGGGATTTTAGAACTCCTTCAGGATGTTAAAAATCATTCTAAGTGAAGACTACTCATTGTATAGACAAGTAAACTGAGGCTCTGAGAGGCAAAAATCATTGGTCCTAAATCAGAGGCAATAAATTGCAGCTTAGAATCCATAGTACCATGGAAAGGGCCCTTTCAAAATCAAAGAACTTGAGTTCAAATCTGGCCTCTTTTACTACTATTCTCTGTGTAGTTTTATGATTCTTATTTTCTAGAGAAATTGATGAACACAGATTTTCAGGAATACTTCTAAAGTTCCTGAAAGTCAATAATAAGATTCATCTTCATTCAATTACTCACTTAGAGATATACAACTCCAGTGTCAGGGTATTGTTAATTAGCAAATACATGTTGTCCTACAATACCCTCAGCATTACAGGGGATATTATATATGGAGTTCTCCCTGCTGTTGAGGAATTTATAATCTGATTAGGAAAACAAGACATTTATAAAGGAATTAATTATCAATATATGGTAGAGCAATCCAATATCCAGGTAGATGGTCCAAAACCAAAAAGTCAAAAGGCCTGAGAGAAACAAGATAGGAATAATACAGATCAGAATAAAATACAGAAGGATAGCCAAGAGTTTAAACATCATAGTTCAGGTTGCTTTTATTCTCCTCTTTACCTTTTAGGAATAAATCCTAGAATCATCTGGAAATAGTAATAGTAGTAATAATAATAATAAAAATGACATTAGCAACTTATAGAATTCCAGAGGTCAAAGGAACCTAAATAGTTATTTTGTCCAATTCATGCCTGAAAGAAATCATTGCTATCATTTAATGCCCAACAAGTGTTCATTCAGCCATTGCTTAATGCTCTTTTACATTAAAGGGGATCTCAGTATTGCCAAAGATAACCCTTTCTAATTCTGCCCTCTAAGGTCAAGTAGAACAAGTTTTATTAGTCATCTAAGAATCAAATGAGATTTGCAAGTGATCAGAGAGAAAAATCATTGTATACTGACCTTGTCGGGGAGAGTGCCTTGAAGGAAGACAGAATTTGCCTGAGTTTATGAAGTAGCTATGGGTCTTGGATGAAGGAAGAAGACAGAGATGTATATATCTCATAAGAAAAGAATAGTCTGAACAAAAGTACAAGTGTTTATTTGCTCAAAGGAATATAACTGGGCTCAATAGAGACCATATTTGGAATAGCAGAAAATATAGACTAGAAAGGTTAGGATAGAGGAATTGGCCTTGAATTAAAGGCAAATTAATTCTGCCATTAACCTATAGGCAATGGGCAGTTATTTTCTATGAGGAAAGAAGAGTTATAGAAAGATTAATCTGACAGTGATGTACAAAAGGAAGCAGATGTAGAAGAGAATGGAGTGAAATAGATTAGTTATAAAGCTATTGGATTTCTTTTCAATGCTATCTCCTCCCATTTCTATTATCTCTTCTTGCCCTTTAAATTTGCTCCTTTTCTCCCTAAATTTCAATCACTTGTTATCCACTGTTTCTTTTTCTAAATCAAGTCTTCCTTTAAAAATTAAGACAAAACGAAATTTTCATTTGATCCTACCATCCCTTTAAGGCTTAAGCTATCCTTTATGTCTTTCCTTCTCACAATAAGGGGGGGGGGGATTGTCCTAAGGAAGAAGAGCATAATGGATAGAGAGCTGCTCTGGGAGCCAGGAAGGCCCAAGTTAAAAGTCCTGCCTCAGACCCATCCTAGGAGCAAGTGACTTAACACCCCTGTGCTCTAGACAAATTTCAGAAAATATGCCAACTCGTATTGACAAGAGACATTTCCACATCTAGGGAATTCCCTGTATCAGTATAGTTCTTATGCCCCTAACCTACTCACTTTTCATCTGCTTGTAATCTGAATTCTAACCTCACTTGAACCAAAACTGCTCTTTCAACTCAGCTCAATCAAACAGCAAGCATTTATTAAAGTCTTACTATGTGCCATGCACCAAGTTAGGTTCAAGGTCTGCAACCCAAAAGTTAAACAGTCTTTGTCCTTAGTGAATTTACATTACACTAGAGCAGTGGGTTCCCAAACTTTTTGGGCCTACCGCCCCCTTTCCAGAAAAAAATATTACTTAGCTCCCCTGTCACATACTATCACCACCCTCTTACAGTTATTCACTGCCCCAAAATGCGCCTGTAGCCATCACCGTTTCCCTGGATTGCTGCAGCACCCACCAGGGGGCGGTGGCGCCCACTTTGGGAATCACTGCACTAGAGGAATTCAATATGCTAATTGACAAGTTAATACAGAGTATGTACAGAAGAAAAAATTCATACTGATTTAGAAAGGAGGAAACCACTAATCACTAGGAAGAACTAAAAAGGGTTCATGAGAATGGTGACATGTGATGAACATTGAAGGATGCCAAATGTTCCAAGAAGAAATAAGGAAGGAAAGCATTCCAGGCATAAGGAATAGTCTATGCAAAGTCACAAAAGGTGGGAGATAGAACATTGTGGAGGGGAAATAACAAGTAAGCCACTTTTACTTGGGTATAAAATACCAAAGAAGGTCATCAAAAGAAGATCACCAAAGTCATTAATAATCTCTTCATTACAAAATCCAATGACTCTTTCTAGATCTTGATCCTACTTGACCTCTAAGCAGCATTGAACACTATTAGCAACTCTTCCTTCTATATAATTTTATCTCCCTGGGTTTTTGTGACATTGCTTTATCATTGTTCTCTTGATTTTTGTTGGAATCCTTAATTTCCTTGTAGAATTATCTATATCCACCTACTATTGGTAGATATTTGCTAAGGTTCTATTCCAAGCCTTTTTTCTCTTATTTCTCATTGTCATCTAACCAATTCTCATTGATTTAATTATTATTTCTTTGCAGATGATTACCATATATCCATATTCAACCATTATCTCTCTTCTGAACTCTAGTCTTTTATCTCCAACAGCCAACTAGATATTCTATAAGCATCTCAAATTCAGGATCCAAAACAGAACTCAATCCTCCCTTCAACATACAATATATGCCTTCTTCCTAATTTTCTTATTTTTATCAAGGTTACTCACATTCTTCTAGTAACCAAAGCTAGCAACTCAGAGACCCTCTGCTCATCTACTTTAACATCTGACCTATTTCCTATTCTCAAACCACAACCATCCTAGTCTAGGTTCTCATCATATCTCTCACCTGTACTATTTCAATAACTTCCTGTTTGGTCTTCCTGAATCTGGTCTATAATCTCTCCAAACTTCCCTCAAGAGATTATCCAATTAATATTCATAGAGTATAGGATTAAGCATTTTAGTCCTATCCTCAAGTACTTTAATGACTCTCAATCGCCTTTGAGATTAAATTCAAACTCTTTCGTTTGATATTAAAAGTCCTTCACAGTTTTCCTTCAATTTATTTTTCTGGGTGGATCACATACTACTTCTGCCTCTTGCACTTAAAGACCCTACTATGTCACTCTCCAGTTGCTTCTTTCATGTCCAACTCATTGTGACCCCATTCGGCATTTTTTCAGCAAAGATACTGGAATTGTTTGCTAATTCATTCTCCAAATCATTTTACAGTTGAGGGAATTGAGGCAAACAACATTAAGCATTTTGCTCAGGGTTACACAGCTAATAAATGTCTGAAGCCAGATTTGAACTTAGGAAGATGAATCTTCCTGACTCCAGGACTGGTATACCACACTGCACCACCTACCTGCCCCAAACATAGCTTTCCATTCAATTCCTTTTCACAGATTATCACTTGTATCTGGAATTGCTTTTCTTACCTTTGCCCTTCAGAGGTCTTAACTCCTTTTCAAGCCTCAGTTCAAGCTTCACTTTCCTCAAGAGACCTTTCCTGATTCACCTAGTTCTGAATTCTCTGTCTATCACTTTGTATTTGTTTTATACAAATTCTGTATTTTCTTATCTAACATGTTGCCTTCATCCAGTAAGCAGAACATACAAGTTCCTTTAGGTCAGAGTCTGCCTCACTTTTGTCCTTCTAACCTCAATGCCTGGTATATTGTATGTGCTTAATAAATGCTTATTGAAAAAAGATGCTTATTGATTGATTGATTTTTCATGTATGAAATTATATGATCCAAGTTGATGGAATAGATGGAATGAATAGATTTTTTGAAAACCCTCAGAGTAAATTTGCAACAGTAAATAGAGCACCGGGTCTAGAGTTAGGGGAACCTAGGTTCAAATCTGACCTCAGACACTTCCTAACTGTGTGACCTTGGGCAAATCACTTACCCCCATTTGCCTAGCCCTTACTCTTCTAAGACTTCTTACTAAGACAGAAAGTAAATATTTTTAAAAATACTAAACTCGGGAACTAATTTAATTGGGACAAGGGGATGACATTTCTTTCTCTAGGCCAAATCTATAGATGCTTTTTAATTCCTCCTGAGAATTCACAATTCACAAAGAAAATACTGGTTTCTGGTTATGATTATATTTATTAAATGACTATACTTACCTAAGGAATATTTAAAATAACATAGAAATGCATCCCTGGTTCACTCTATGCAATCTCTATTTAAGATATCATTATTAACATAAGTATATGTGTATATATATATATATATACTGCTTTGATAAATTTATAAAATGATATAAAACTTAGAGCAAAGTTTAAAGAAATAATAATTTTTACAACAGTACATTGCCTTTTAAAATTTTTATTATTATTAAAATATTATTGATAATATATTAACCCTATCTTGGTTCTCTCCTGTCTACTTCTTGGAGAATTTCCAAATTTGTCTTACAGTTCTGTAAGTATCATAAAGTGTTGAGGCCCTTGGCCTATTCATGGATTCCCAGCAAATGACATGTAATTTTTTTATGCTGCCATTTCAACTGAGTATCACAGATGTCTCATATTGATAGTCAATATTCAGCTCTTTTCAACAAGTTAAGAAGATTTTTCTCTTTCTCCTGAGGAAAAAAAAATGCACTCCTATTTTTAAGAAAACTCAAACCGTTCTTTTTTCTATAGTTTCTTTTACTTTCTTCTTCAAGATCAGAAACAGAAAAGATAGAGCAATGTATGTACTACACAGTTTTGCTCCATCTGTACAAAACCCCTGTGACTATCTCTTTTCCATTGATTAGAGAGTTGCCTTGACAACCAAGCTATGACTCCTCCACTAATGCATTCCTCCTAGCTGATCCTTTGTAAAAGTTACTTTACATAAAATTATTTAATATTAGCCCCAGAACTAAGATCCTTCTAAGCTTAAGGGCCTTTGCTCTTTATTTTTTCTCAACATTTTAAAGCACAGATGAAGAAAACCACACATTTTCAAATAGATATCTTCCCTAGTAGTGAATAGAGAGAAGTTAAGAATGAATAAATTCAAGTATTAATAAGCATTTATTAATAGCATACAATGTGTCCTAAGCATTGAGGAGGTAGTGCTTCACCTCAAAGTATTTGTAGCCTAACTGGGGAGAGAATCACATGAATATGAGAGGTACTGCTGACATGGCCTCCATGTAGATGCTAGGACAGCTAGGATATAGGATGCACCTCATGGAACTTACTCTCCTCTATCTCTATCTCTATCCCAGTCACACACACACACGCCTGCCAGAGAGGAAATTGTTAAAACAAGCCATGTTAGAGAAACATAAATGCGTATACTGAGGAAAGAGGAGAAGCCAGAATCACAAAAGTTGTGCCCAATAAGCCGGGAGACATCCTTCTCTCTTTTGACCAGCAATCTATAAAGTTTAAGCACGGCATTCTATATGTCAGGTGCTGGGGACAAAGAAAGGCACAAATGGGGTCTCTGCCCTCTAGGAGTTAACATTCTAATAGGAAAGATCACATGGAAACAACTACATACTTGCAAGATATAGTCAGTGTAAATAAGAGGTAATTTCAAAAGGAAAGTTCAAGCATTAGGCGGAGCATGAGAGCAGAAGGAACGAAGAGGACCAGAAAATTTGGCTTGCATGTGAGTGGATTTAAGCTGAGTCTTAAAGGCAGCCAGAGAAGCCAAGAGGTAAAGAAAAGAAAGGAGAGAACACCAGGAATAGGGAACTTATAACAAAAAGTCTTGGAGTCCAAAGATGTCATAATGGACATTGCAAAGGAACTGAGAAGCAGTTTGTATGGGTAGAGAGATGTCATAGAAAAGTAGAAATTACAAAGCTTTGAAACATATTGGAAATGTGGGTGACTTCAAGGGAAGAATCAAGGATAATACTAAAGTTCTGAGTCTGAGGGATTGGGAAAATGTCCTTGGCAATAATAGAGAAGTTAGAAGAGGGGAAGATTTGGAGGGGAAATTTGCTCATAATGCATGCTATTCTTTAAAAATAGTGTGCATATTCCTCATACTGTGCAAATTAGGAATCAACAGTGTTGGAGCTGACTTTTCCCCTCCTAGTCTGTTTTTTTGAGTTAGTGCCTCTCCTATGAAACCATTCCACTTGGGTCCAAGTTTGAGTTGCAAAAGGTCATCTCTGAGTTTTACAGGAAAGACACGTTTAGGCCCTGTTTATTTCTTTCTTGTGACTAGCTAGGGTGAAATGGAGAACTGAGCTTCAGTCACTCATATTGAGAGGGGGTGTCACTAATAATGAAAACTGGCACTGGACTAGGCTGCCTAGGCACTTAGCTCTGAGATGCCACCTGTGAAATGTGAATCGTGTTCCTGTGAGTCCTGTTCCAATGTGAGTGCCACATCTTAGCATAGATGTTAACAACCTAGAGGGTGTATGGAGAAAAGCAACATGAGATACAAAAGAAAAAGGGGAGGAGAGAAATATGCTTGTCTGCAAGCATTTTAAGGATTATAAAATGGAGGAAAGACTGAGTTAAATTTATTGTTTGGCCCAAAGCAGCAGGTGGATGTTGTTGAGGGGCAAATTTAGACTTGATGTCAGGGAAAATTGAAGTCCTCTGGAGCTGTCCAAAATCTATCAAAATGCTAACCTCTGGAAGCAGTAAGTTCTCCCTCTAATGTCTTCAATGACAATGACCAATTGTCAGCAATGTAATAGAGGAGATTCTTGTTCTTATATTGGCTGGTTGAGGGGATTACTGAAATCCCTTCTAACTCTAAATAATATTCTGTGATTTGTGTTGTCAGTATTTTAGCTGGGGAAGAAGCAATCCTTGTCTCTACAACCCAGGATACCATCAAGGGCTGAATGATGTGCTACAAGTGGTTTGGGATTCTGAGTAGAACCTATTCTTAGGAATCATGTTTATTCTCACTCCCATTCCCCTTTGTTAACTGTGCACACCTCAAGGATTTAGAATAGGCTTTAGAATATTTCTATTTGTACATCCCAACGGCAGAGGGAGTGGGATAAGCAAAGCATTTAATTTAGCTCCAGCCATCCCCTAACTGACTAGCATTGTGGTCATTTTTTTTTCATTGTCCTTAATTCATTATTTAAGTTTTTTTCACTCACCTTGAAGGTATTTTCATTAATATATTTTGCCTTGACAATGGAATTACCAGGGAAATAATTTTGTTTCATACTGACATTATAAAAGCACTTCTCAAGACATGGTTTGACATTGTCAGCAGATAGTTAGAGGGATGCCGAGGCCCACTGAAGGCAAGAGCAAATTAGAATAGAATCTTTTTGTTTAAAAAAAAAGAACAAGTAAAAGTTACTGCTATCTGAGTTCCATAGCTATTTTTCATACTTAAATTTTAAAAATCCTAAGAGGGCTTAGACCATATTTAGAGCTATTCCTGCCAAGTATATTTAAGAAGAAAATTAAGTCTCCAAGGAAAAATTTGGCTCTAGCTTGAAGAGGAGGAATAGGGAAATTAAATTTTCACTCAGGAAATACTTTAAAGCATTGAAATATGAAATTTTTTTCACAGAGAACAAATAATAACCACAGACAAAGTAATGATACAGGTATCTCTTTTCAAGCATTTATGGCCCTCTCCATTTTTCATTGTTAGGTATCAAAGACTGGATGCTTGGAGTATGACTAGCCCAAACTACACAGATTGCTGGGAGGTTTCTCTTCATCACCAGTCTATGCTGATACTAAGGATCTTTTCAATTCAATTTGGAAATCATTTAATAAATGAGTATTTTGTACTAGGTAATGGAAATACAAAAATGAAAGATGGTGAAGTATTCTCTTTTGAAGAGTTTATATTCTACCAAGAATGGAAACTACTCCTAGGAAATTGGAAGAGGGACAAAGTAATATGAAACAAAAAAAAAACAAAACTCTTGGTTCTTACCCTCATCTATCAACAATTAAGACCCCTATAACAAACTACCAATAGGAAAACTCCATTCAGATGTCCTGTTCCAATGCAGGAAACACACATATATGCAGGCACACACACACACACACACACACACACACAAGCTAAATATTGTTAATAACATGAGAGTTATAGGGTATAGTGGGAAGGAAAGGCACATTATTAAAGGGGAGATAGAAAAGGGAATAAAGGATTACAATATTTATCCATTTGATCCTCACAACAACCTCTATTTTGGGGCTATTGTCCTTATTTTACAGATGAGAGAAAATTAGGCTGAGAGATTATGGACTTGTCCAAGGTCACTCCAAGAGTCAACAGCTGAAGTAATTCTTCCTGACTCTTAAATCTAACACTCAGCCTACTATATCCTCTAGCTGTCATGAAGAAGTTCTTAGTACAGGCATGACAGTAAGTGACCTATATCTGAGTACCTCTAGTTCATGACAAGCCAGCAAGTAGAGAATATTCTAAGGGGGGAAAATATGAAGCAGATGAAATTTTCTTTGAGGCTTCCAGTCTCCTTGATCTGTGTCATCCTCACCCAAGTTCAAGGCTAGCCTCAGAGACTGGCTGTGTGACCCTACACCAGTCACTTAACCAGCCAATATGTGTTATAGGTGAGCCTTGAAAATAAGGCATCTAGTGGACAGCTAGGTAGCATAGTAGACAGAGCACCAGACCTGGAGTCAGGAGGACCCGAACTCAAATATGGCTTCAGACAGTTTCTAGCTGTGTGATTCTGGACAAATCACTTAACCCTGATTTCCTAGCCCTTTGGATTAGACTCTTAGTTATTAAGGCAGAAGGTAAAGGTTTTAGGAAAACAAAATAAGTTATCCTGATTCTAAAACTGATTCCTTCTTCTTCCTTCCCTCCCCTTCTCCTGTTTTTCTTCCCCTCCCCCAAATATAAATCCATCTCTATACAAATATTTTTATCTGGATATGCTGTTTTATCACTTTAAGAACATAAATGTTTGCATATACAAAGCCTATGGCAACCAAAGCCCAAAATTAACGTCAGTATTTTAACTGTGAATTTTAGAAGATTCTACTCATTATTTCCTGTTGAAAGTAAGGTGTGGGTGAGAAAAAATTGACATTATTTAGTCAGGCCTTAGTAGAGGAATAAGAACAATTTGGAATAAGAGCAAGCTCATTACATAGAAATCTGTGGTTTTTCTGAAGCGTTTGTGGTTTGTGTTCTATCAAAATAGATAATTGGTTGTTAAAATAGGAGAATATATTGATAACAGGCAGTTCTTTAATAAGATGGCAAAATATGGCTATATAAGCTATTATTGCTTAAAATAACAGCATTGTGATTATCTCACCAGATGATAACTTTATGGGTTCCAGCATACCCTACAGAGAATGCTATACCTGATTATACCTTCCCTTAAACGCTACCCATCATCATTTTAACAGTTAGAATTAGGCAACAGAAGCAAGAAAGCAACATTTTCTAATGTTGACATTCAAAGAATGATGTTTTTTTTTCACAGAATTGGATAAGAAAGTAGAGATTTCTCAGAAAGGGTTTGTGAGCCTCTCATCTGGGAAAATCTTTCTCTAAACATGATTTTAATACAATATTAATGATCATTTTGGAAGAAGAACTTGCCCATTTTTCCCTGGTGGCATTTCACAGTGCATTAATTCTGCCACCACATTTACAAAGAATTTCTTTTAAGGCCTGCCTGCAAAAACTGAGAACTTTCTGGACCTTTAAGTCAGTGAAGCTCATCCCAACCAATTATGCCTTCCCTTTGGTTGGAATACCTGAGCTTTGATTAAGGATGTTTTTGAATGATGTTTCCACTGAGTGGTCAAGAAGAAGTGTCATTCCTCATGGGAACTGTGCTATAGGAAATTCAATGATAATAGAAAAATCAGAATATAACAGCTGCTCTCTGGGATCAAGCCCTGTCACATCTAATTTTCCATTATATCTGGCAGTTAGTCTGATTTCTTGTCACTTCAGTTCTTTAACAATATATGACTTAAGCTCATTACATAGAAATCAAAAAGGTTTCATCCTGTGACATACAGTTGCCTTCCCTAAATTTGGTGATCTTTTGAACAATTGAAGTCAGCAAAGTTCCCTATTGGATTTTCCAACAATTCTCTCCCATAGTAACAATAACAACAGCAACAATAACAACAGTAGTGTTATTATCATTATATACATTTGTGTATATATTATGTATGTATATACTTTTATATACATACATATACATGGATCATAGATTTAAAGGTGGCAGGAGACCTTAAAAGTTATATACAACAACCTTATTTTACAGATAAGGAAACTGAGACACAGAAAGATTAAATGACTTGCTTAGGGTGACATAGACAATTAGAGATGGAGGGGAGGTTTAACTTCTAAGCCTTAGCCTTGAATGACTCCCACCATCTGCCACTTTCACTTCTATATATTTAATTGCCAAATGTAAATGGAGAAAACTGCACGACTGTTCTCAGTCTATATAAATTCATGTTACACAACCTCAACTGGATGATCACTGCCACTAGGAAATCTTTCTCTGCCTCCCTTATTAATTCACTATTCTACTCTTTCTCTACAGTAGCTTTAATGGACCTTTTCATTCCTTCTTGAACCTTTCATGGCTCTTCCCCATACCCTCATAGCTAGGAACCTTGCCTCTATGTTTTTGGGGGGAAAAAAAGAGAGAACATTCACTATAAATTCCTCCTCCCCTTTTCCGAATCAGATATCACCCAAATGCCTCCTGCCCCTATTTCTTCCTTAATCTCTGTCTTACAAGAAGTAGCCTTACAATTTACTAAGTGTGACCCTTCTACCTGCACAAGTAATCCCATTATATCCTGTCTCTTCCAACAAATTTCCCAACTTTGTCATCTCAACCCCGTCTTGACCCTTTAATCCATGCTATCATCCCATATCTCTTCTGCCCTTTGTGGCTAAACTCCTTGAAAAAGATATGTATAATAGAGACCTCCATTTTCTCTCCTTTTACTAACTTTTCAATTCCTTCTAATCTAGCTTCCAATTTCATCATCCCACCAAAACTGATCTCTCCAAAGTTACTGATGATTACTTAGTTGCCAAGTCCATCCATTCAATTGTGAATGCCTTGAGGGTACGGATATCTTTTTTTGCTTTTCATATTCCCCAGCACAGTGCCTGGCATGTAGCTGACACTTAATTTTGTTGACTGACAGAACTGAATTCTTACTGACTCCAAAAAAACCCTAGCCACTCTACCACATTGTCTCCATATATATATTCGTTTATACATACACATAGACATAAACATAAAATATTATATTTACATACATTTGTACAAATATACATTTATACATAGTTAAAACCGAGACCTAAAAGTTCATTAATAATGACAACTCTCTGGGTATAAAAGTGCCTTCTATCAACCTAGATTCTCTAGTCCTCTATAAATTATTATCTTAGAGAGTTGCCTGAGAAGCTGAGAGTTTAAGTGACTTGCCCTGGGTCACATAGATGGATGTGTTAGAGACAGACCAAGCCACAATTCCCTTTGATGCTAAAACAATAATGATAGTAATAAAAGCTGACATTTATAGAGGTCTTTGGGGTTTACAAAGTGCTTTATGTACATTCTATCTCATTTGATCTTTACAACTACTATACTGTGATCAGGTACTGTATTATCATCCTCATTTCATAATAAGGAACTAAATCTCAGAGAAGTCAAATTACTTGACCTGACTATAAGCTCCTTGAGGACAAGGGCCATCTTGCTTTTGTATCTATGTCCTTGGTACCTAGAATAGTCCCTGGAACAAAGTAGGTGCTGAGGAATTAATATTTGTTAGTCAGTTGAGATATTGATTAACCACATGACAAATTAATGACCAGGATGATATTTAAACTCCAGTTTTACTTGACTCAGATGATCTCTTTCCATATGTGTGTGATGATATAAGTAGTTTCCTCTATTATAGCCTATCCCAACAATTGCTATTTGTTATCACCATTTAGAAAATATTTCATAGTGTAACTAATACAAAGAAGTGTCCATTAGAAATAGATGTCATTTCCCTGTGAAACTAAATGACCTAAGGAATCATGGTAGTCCACTTAGTTTGATTGCATCAAACACTAAAAGACTCTATATACCATCCAATACCTATATACTCTAGAGACCCCAAACATACAGGTCACATATCCTCATAAGATTTTTCTGTTGGATTTTTGCTTTTGCTTTCTTTTCTTTCTGGAGACATTCTCTGGGATGTATTATTTATTCTTTGCTTTCTAATTAAGCATCTTGAATTGACACATAGAGAAAGGCAATGTTTAACTCAAGAGCCTGAAGGAAATGTGCCTACCCACCCAATCTACCAACTATGAACTGCCTTTATAAGGAAGTCTTTCTGAAGAACTTTGAATAATAGCAGTTATCTTGTACTTTAAACTTTTTTCAAAACCCTTTGATATAGCTCCCTGTATTAGATCTTTGCAATAAATGCCCCTATTAGGAAATCTGAAGGGCATATTTTATTATCCTTGTTTTATAGATGGATGAAAACATCTGAGGCATAGCAAAAGGGACTTGACCAATGTCACACAACTAATTAACAACAAAACCAGGACTAAAGCACATGAGACATCCTCTGAGACCTACTCAGCCAACTGAGATTAAGCCAAGTAATTGTAAACATCATCAGCAGAAGAGGAAGTTAAGGTCATCATACATTTGACAGAGTCAAAGTTCCCTAATTTGTATTATACTTTGTAAGTTCACAAACCTCACCAGTGAAAAATGTATATGAAAATCATAGAATATCAGGAATAGGCGTGACCTTAAAAGTCATCCATCTAGTCTGAACTCTTTCTATTTTAAAGAAAGAAACTAAGATAAACTCATCATTGATTATTTTGAAGTTCTTTAGACCAAGGAAAATAAATATTTTTCTCTATATACAATAAAAGGGGGGCAGATAAATAGTTTGATGGATTGAAAGCCAGGTCTAGAAGTGGGAGGTCTTGAGTTCAAATCTAGCCTTAGACACTTCCTGGCTATGCGATCCTGGGCAAGTCACTTAACCCCAGTAGCCTAATCCTGACCACTGTTCTGCCTTGGAATTGGCACTTTGCATCAATTATAAGACAGAAGGTAAGTATTAATATTTTTTTTCAAAGAAAAGACAACAACTGACATTTATATCACTTAAGAATTGCAAAGTTCTTCACACACAATATCTTGTTTGATCTTCTCAGTGTGAGACAAATGTTATTCCAAGTATTATTATCTCTAACTTATAAGGGAAGAATTTGAGGCCAGGTGATTAAGGGACTAGACTAGAGTCACCCAAACCAGGTTGTTTCTGAGGTCAGATTTCAGCTCAGATCCTCCTGTCTGTAAGCTTAGCTCTCTATCCACTACACAATAATAGCTCCCTAAAGTCTTGCCATTTAAGGTCAAATCAACAAATATTTATTAAGTAATTACTATGTGTCAAGCATTGTGCTAAGTCCAGGGGTATACAAAGAAAGGAAAGAAGGAATCCCAGCACTCAAGGAGCTCACTCTCTAGTGGGGAAGATAATGTGCAAATAATGATGTACAAAATATAGACAGATTATATTGAGCATACTATCAGAGGGAAAACACTAAAATTAAGTTAGTAGGAGGCAGCTAGGTAGAACAGAATATAGAAAGTCAGGAGATGGGAGGACCTAGGTTCAAATTTGGCTCAGACACTTCTTAACTATGTGACCCTGGGCAAGTCACTTAATCCCCATTGCCTAGCCCTCACCACTCTTCTGCCTTAGAATCAATACCAATTCTAAGACAGAAGGTAAAGTTTTGAAAAAAAATTAAATAAGGAGGACTCAGAAAGGCTTCTTGTAGAAGGGAAGATTTTAGATGAGACTAGAACAAAAAAAAAAAAAAAAGAAAGAAAAGTCCTCCATTAATCATAATACTCCCCAAACACTTCAAACGCTTTCATTCAGCTTAGTTCCACATTCCTTCTACAATGGTCAAGTCAGCATGCTTAACAGCCTTGCCATGATTTACCCTTTCCCCACAAAATGCTTCCTTCTCTATCAATATATGCGTCTCTCCTCTCTCTAGATCCAGATCAAAATTGCCCTCCAAGAAACTTTCTATGATCTCTATTCTCTCAGCAATTCCATATTCAGGTCCATTGCTCCAATTCCTATATTGCTGTCTGATGTCAGCTTTTGCCTGATATTGTGTCGTCCTCCCACCTATACTGCAGATCCCGTGAAAGCAGAGATGCTATCTTTTATGTCTTGTTTTATATCCAGAGCAGGTACAGTTCTACAACCAGAAAAGGCTTGAAAAACACGTCAGCCAACTAGTTAACTCATTCAACCAGAGAAATTCATTGTTTAAAGAGATATTGATCATGAAAACTAGAGGAACAAGTAAGACATTGTGTTAGGATTAGTTAAGATTCTTCTTTTTTTGGCAACATCAAAGTTCTTTAATTACATCAGAGCTGGTCACCTGTGTTCACATTGCTTCTGGATTAGGAGCAATGCAACCCTTTGGGGACAAAATGCCATGTGTGCTATTGAGCAGAGGTGCCAAACCAAAGACCCTGTGGACCCTTAAAGCCGAAAAACTTCTGAGAATCACCCAGACCTGATTAAAATACAGTTCGGAAATGTTTTATGAAATAAGCTAACCTACAACATGGACAGTGTTGATTTGTAATTTTCCAAGTCAATGTGAGGACTACAAGGATCCATTTCCCTATGATTCTGACATCACTGATACAGAGGATGCTAGAATGAGAAAAAAAAATTAAATATATTCTGTGGTGCAGGAGTATAAACCCTGCTTCTAGGGGAGGCTGAGGCCAATAGATCCTTTGGGTTTGGGAGTTCTGAGCTCTAGTAGATGAGGCCCAATCAGATATATGCACTAGGTCTGGGAGCCAATATGGTTAGCCCCAAAGAGCAAGGGAGAAGTCAACCTTCCCAAGAGGGAAAAGGAGTTGGTCAAAGCTCCTGTGCTCATCAGCAGTGGGTCCAAGCCCATGACTGGAATCTACACTTCTAGCATAGGCAAGTTAGTAGACCTAGTCTTAAAATGAAAACATTCTTGCATTTTTCTTTCTTTTTTTTTTAAATTAATCAACCACTCACCATTTATTAAGTGTGTTAAGCACTGGAGATACAAAGAAAAAAAACTGGAAAAAATCCCTGCCCTCCAGAAGGTTCCCTTTTAATGTGGGAGATAACATATACATATATCTAAGAAAATGGATAAATTATACAAAATGTATAGAAAGTGATTTTGGGAAGGAGAAAGGCAGTACTTGGAGGAATCAGGAAAGACTTCCTGAAAGTAGTATTTGAACTCAGAACTTAATAAACATTTTCAATCTTCAGCATTTTACTACAGAAAGAATAGAAAAGAGGATTGCATGTGAAACTATTTATTTTTCGTTGTTTGTTTTTTTAAAGGAAACATTAAATTTGAAACAGTTGCAGTGAATCTTCCCTGATTGTCCCTGATGTCCCTGCCTGAAGTTCTTTGTTTCTCTTTTGGATAATTTCCTTAAAAAATATTCCATTGATATTTTTTCCTTTCTTTTTTTCCATCTCTTATAACTATTAACCAGTTACTCTACCCTTATAGAAGCCCTCCTCCATATCAAATAGGTATGGTCAAGCAAAACAAATGGCCAGATTGACCACGTCTGAAAATGTATGTTTCTTTCTATACTTGCTCCTCTTTCAAGGTGAGAAATGCATTCTCATATGCAGTTTGTACAGGGGAAAAAAATCTACCCCTCTCTCTCCAGCCCCATAAGATAAGGCAGCTTAAGACAGCTTTTTAGGCACATTTTTTTACTCAATTTATTTTAACCATCAAGTTAACTAATTGATAGGTACTATTTTTTAATATAGAAAAAGCATTTAATTTTAACTTCTATCATCAGTGACTTGGAAGAAAGAAAATTCTGGTAAATAGCTAATTAATATTCAGGACCAAAATGAGAAGAAAGGGACGGATTTTTAATAGGAGACATTTAATTAACTATTGATTTCTACTCAATTACTCAAGGCCAGCAATTATCAATATTGATGGAACAAATATTTCACCACCCCTGTGGCCCAAATGAAAGGGAATGTCATGCTCAGGGATCCGTTCTCTTAAAGAATCAACACTGAACAATTTCATCTTTACAGTATGGCATCTAAGGTCTGATCTGATTATCCTGGTTGCACCACACAGATAAATATATTCTGATATGTCACCAAAGCAAATACTGAATACTGAACTGAATTTCATTTAAAAATAAATGCATCAACACTTTAGCCCCTGTAACTAGTAGGCAAAGGGATCCATACTTATTGTTTCTCTAGGCCAGATGTGAATTCCAAAATGCATAAATATACCTCCTGAGATAGTACAATCTGTGCTATATTCATAATCTCAAAGGAACCCAAGGAGAGAAAATTAACTTAGTAATAAGAACTGCCATTGCAATATGGCCATTGGAGTGCACATTAGGCTTTGGAAGAGCATGTTTTGTATCAGAATTTCAAAAGTTCCATCTTTAAGACCTATTAATATTCTATGTTGACATTTATAGATTACTGAGTGTGGGTGCATTTCAGAATTATGCCAATGAGTTATAAAACCACATTTGAAACTAGAAAGGAATTGTTGAGAGAGGCAATAAAATGGGAAGATGCTTATTGGTCACTTTTTATTAAGTATGTGGCCATGCACAGGCATCATTTCTCAAACTCATTTGCCCACACAGAGTAAGCAGGGGATGGTGTGGGAAGAAGCTGTTTTTTTAAGGTGACATATTATTGAAAGGAACGTGATTTATGTACAGTGCAAGGTCATGTGTCATCATATATCGGGAGGTAATGATGTAGGGGGGGGGCTAGTTTTTCTCTTTTTTCTTTCTTTTTTGTTTGCTTTTGTGTTTTTAAAATATACTGGTATCAGTGGATCTTGCATATTCTCTGCAATGCCCTGCCTCTCTTTCTCCCTCCTTTGTATCTGTATTTTTCTCTCTGCATTTCTTTCTACATCAATCTCTAACTCTTTCCTTATCCATCGCTTACCTTTCTCTTCTCTCTCTCTCTCTCTCTCTCTCTCTCTCTCTCTCTCTCTCTCTCTCTCTCTCTCTCTCTCTCTCTCTCTCCCTCCCT
>NC_058133.1:456769718-456826058 GCF_016433145.1 Gracilinanus agilis
AGAGAGAGAGAGAGAGAGAGAGAGAGAGAGAGAGAGAGAGAGAGAGAGAGAGAGAGAGAGAGAGAGAGAGAGAGAGAAAGTTAGTTGTATTTCTGGTAAATGCCCTGGGTAAATACTATGGAAAGGAACAGGCTGTTTTATTGGTTTTGTTCCCAGAAAAGCCAATTCAAAAGAAGCAATAAAAGGTAAACAGGTAACGTCTGTGCTGCCAGCAACCCCACTTCCAAGTCCATTGGATGTTTGTTATTCAAACCAGCAGTCTCTGTCAATGTATGAAATAAGATAGGATGAAAGAAATTAGGACTTTGAATGAGGGCCAACAAGACTGGCCCTACATTGGAGACTTACATTAGATGCACACTCATGAAAATAAACAGAAAATTATATTACAGATTCACCCAGAAAAATAAATGCAAGGACAAGTGACATATGGAACAGGAGATTACTTATAATTATGTGGATTTCTAATATTAAATTGGAATTTTAGTTGTCTTAAAGTTTATTAGCACAAACCAAAGGCAGACTGTGTAATTAATGGTAAAGATGCACTTTAACAATCCTTATCCATTCACAGCTTTGTTGAAATGCTCAGGAGCTGTCCGCTGATTATTCCAAACAGGGATTCTGGAAGTTAATTCTAAAGCTGAATGAATGTTTTATTGAGAATCATTCATTTGAGTTTTATTTATATGCAGGAATCATCATCTAAATGAATATGGAATGCATTGTTTTCAGTCTACTTAGATGTAGTTCACTACATTTCCTGAAATAATGCATCCTGCATTTAATAAAAATACAATTTTAGGTATGTAATTAATAGAAATGGAATTTTCTTTTTCTCCTAGACTTAGTACTTTTTAAAAAACACATACCTTCAAAATAAATTTAAAATTCATTCATTTGTTCAGCCTTGCATATTGGGTAATTTAGAGAGAGAAAATCAATGGGACCAGAAATATAACATTTTTTTTTTGCTCAAAAATTTTCATTGGCTCTGATGTTGACTAGCTGTGTGACTTTGGGCAAGTCACTTAACTTCTCCTAACCTCAGTTACTTCGTTTGTAAAATGAGAGTGATAATTCTGCCCTCTCATTTTACTGGGTTGTTGGGAAGACAACTCATTGTTAACCTCAAAGCACTTCATGAGTTCTAATTATTAACTGAGCTAATCTCACAAATGAAATGTTATTCCAGTAAAACCAGGTTACAGATTTGAAGCTAAAAGGGACCCAGAGAAAGGCCTTTCTCTTTAAATAAGTAAGAATCATAGAGTTAGAGTTGAAAGCTACTTCAGAGACTATCTTGCCAACATCCTCATTTTATTATTTTGGGTATATAATTAATGGAAATTGAATTTTCTTTTTAGGTGGCACAATAAATAGAATGCTGGTCTTAGAGTAAGGAAGATTCATATTCCTGACTTCAAATCTTAAGTAACTTAACCCTGTTTGCCTCTGTTTCCTCATTTGTAAAAGAGGTTAAAGAAAAAAATAACAAACCACTCTAGTATCTTTGCCAAGAAAACTCCAAATTGGGTCATGGAGAGTCTGACAAGACTGAAACAACTGAACAAAAACAAAAATAGGCTATGACTTAAAAGTAAAGTGAAACCTTTGTAGTTAGGAATATGGTATTATGTCTCTGTTAAGGGGAGCATAATATTCTCCATAGCTGGCACTCTATTCACTGTACCATCTAGCAGTCCTAACTGTTACCTACTATTTACATCTTGTGTGATATTAGGGAAGATATGTTCCCTCTTGGGATTTCAGGGTTGTTTTTTGTTTTTTTGTTTTTGTTTTTTAAATAAGATTGGACTGGATGATATCCAAGTTCCTTTCTAGCTCTAAATTGATGATCCACTGTAACTTTCTCACCATATTGCTTTTTATCTTTGTATGCCCAATACTTAGGACAGCATCTTCACCACAATAAGCCCTTGATGAATGTTGGCTGTAGGTGTCTAGTTCTTAGCAACTTTCTGAAGGTTATCACTTCCAATTCCTGCTTTCCCATTAATTAAGTTAGAATTGTGAGCAAGTCCCACAGTGATTTATTATACCTCTAACTCCATCTATGAAAATATGGCTTCTCTAGTAAAAAAAAAAAAAAAGATTTATTGGGGGGGGTGCTATTTGCCCTATCACATTGCCTCCATTCACATGTAATAACAAGCAACAACAATTTTAAAAATCTACTAAACAGAACTAAAGATCTAGCTACATTAAAAGAATGCTTCTTTCAGAAATGAAATGAAGCTTCTATTCTATGGTGGTAGGTAAGAGACCCTCAGTAAGCTACAAGCAGGAAGAATGGACTTGAGTTCAAATCCTTCCTTCCAGCATGACCTTGAGCAAATCATTTTGCTCACTTTCCACATCTGCAAGATAAGAGAGTTGAATTAAATAGCTTTGGAGTTTCTTCTAACTTTAGACCTATGATTATGTTTCCATACACTATGAACTTTTTTTATGGCCCTTAACAAGCAGCTCTGTATACTCCATCCTGCGAACTATTGCTAGGAAGAGTCCCAAAACTAACACCATTTAGAATCATGGGATTTGGGGGTTGAAAGGACATCAGTGACTTTCAAGTCCAACACAAACCTCACCTTAAAGAATCTCTACTACATAAAATGTGACAAGTAGTCTTGTAATTAAAAGGAAACTACTTCTTCACAAGTAAGAAACCAAGGTCATCAACTGCATCTTGGGCCATCTTGACCTCTTTTCCACAACTGGTCTTGGATGACTCTGAAGGAGAAAGTGAGGTCAAAGACTAGCTCATACTTAAATCCAATTTATATTAGTGTCAGAAGGCATCAAAAGTGATGTAATTTTGGTCCTCATGAAGTATGAGGGATGACCAACTACTTCTTCCCAAGTAGTTTTTCTAAATTTGAATAACTAAGAAAATTTATACTGCTATCAAGCCTAAACTGACGTCTCTGTGACATTCACTTATTGCTCCAAGTTCTACCCTCTGGAGCCAATGAGAACATGGCTAATCTCTTGGCCACAAGGTCAGCTTTGACATGCTATAGGACAACTGTCTCGATCTCTCCCCCCGTCCCCCACCAAGTCTTCCCTTCTCTAAATGAATCCTATTTTCCCTTGATTCCTCCAATTTCTATGGATCTTCATGTGATATAGATTCAAGGTCCTTCATCACTCTGATTATCCTCCTCTAGATGTTCTCTTTATCAATGTTCTTCCTAATCTGGTGCTCAGAATTAACCAGAAAACTCCAGACAAGGTCACCTATTGCAGAACTAAGCTCTCTTTATCCGTAACAGTTATGCTTTTCTTAATGCAACTGATTAGACAATGGAAAGGGAGCAAAGCGACAGTTTAGTAAACATACAGTCTTCATTGTCCTTTGTCCTAGTCTGAGGCATGGGAATGAGGAGAACTGAGAAGAGACTGGAGATCTGTATTTGCATTTTAAACATCGAGATGATTTCTTCCTTGCCAGCAATATATTCCAGGGAGCTTTGGGTTTTCCTTAGAGTGCCATGTATAGTTCTGAGGAGCACATGCTAGAAAGTATATTGATCAACTGGAAAGTGTCCTGAAGTGAGCAATCAGAATGATGATATGCTATATGAAGACCAATTGTAGGGACTGGAGATGTTTTACAAGAAGAAGATGGGTCACAGGGAGATATGATAGTTCTCTTCAGGTATTTGAAGGGCTCTCAGGTTAAAAAAATCAATACCCCAATATTCCCTGTAGGAATCAGTGAATTGCCATTAGAACAAAATTAATGAGTTGTTTGAATCTTTCTCCCGTTCATGATTTCAGTAATTTAATGCAGAAGCTTTAGTTATCCCTTTTCTAAGATGTCATTCTGAAATGATCTGTATATTTCTTTGCTATTGACATCTGGAAATTTCACTCACAGAAGCTTCAGCAAGAATCCCTCAACTGCCATTTTCTCATTCAGTCTTTTAAAATTATGATAATTGTGATGGGGATGATCCATTATTGATCCCAAATTGAACATCATGCCTTGAAAAGGAACTGCACTTTGGAATGAATACAGAGGCCAGACATTTCTAGGAAAACTTAAATGGGAAAATCTAGAAAATATGTAGGAAAGAAGATGAGATCTTCTGGAAGAATACAGATTAGGGAACATTCCATATAAGTGTACACACAAACACACACACATACACAAACACACAACTTAATATACTTCATTAAAGAATAAATTATATTTTATATGTTACATGTTTTATATCATATTATATAGTTATCTATTATATATAATATATAAATATATAATACTATTTGTATAAGGTATAATTATGTTATCATACAGTTGTGTTATGTTATGTAATAATAATCCTGTTATTATATAATGATTATATATTATATATAATAATATTTGTATATGTATATATGGTTGGAGGACATTTTTTCCCTCTGATAAATTGTCTATCATTCCCAGAACTATTGCGTGCTCCCCCTTTTTATTATTTCTCCCATGTGCTTTTAAAAATTTTCTTCTTTAAGAGCCCTAAAACACAGAACTCCAAAATCCCTTAGCATACTAAAGAAAAAGATCATGCTGACACATAATTGGAAGTCATGAAATACTATAGCCTTCAAACTCCTAGGATTCTTTTACAAAAAAATTTACCAGCAATTTAGGGAGTATTGAGCCAACCATTTCTGCCTCATAACTGCTGCTGTCTCTATCTTGCATTTGAAAAAAATAAAATAAACAAAAGGTTTCCAATATGTTCATGGCAAAGCTGAAATCTATATCATAACTAAGTATGGTCACCTGTAAGAGGTTTATATCAATATCAAATGCAAGTACAGTTTTTTCATGAGTGTTTTTTCTTTTACATAATTTAATGAGTCCCAGTGTGGCAGAACAATCATCCTGTAATACATTTTGTCCAAACAAAGCAACCAAGAAGACTCACCCTGTGTCTATAGTCATTGTTTTGGACTGAAAAGTGAAATATTTGATAAATTACAACATCTCCTCCTTGGTTTCTCCCATAACCTGAAAGATGTTGTCAATTGACAGATGAATTAAAACTCTGTGGTAACGTTTAAGATGATGTGATATTTTTCACAACCTTTTAATAATAGCTGGTGAAGTAGGTCATTATTCCATTGACCCTAATTATGTTAACGCTGAAGATTTAACAAAATGGGCTAATGAAAACTGGTGAGAGCTAGAAATAAAAATAATATTCATTTTGTTACACTGGTCTTATTTTTTTTAACTGAGATGTCAGTATTATTAAATTAGTGAACTGTGAATTCTAGGAAAAAGACACTGCTTGACAAATGAAGAAAATAATTACACCCCCTCCTACATCTGTCTGAATATTTTTTGAAATTCCCATGTGGAAAAAATATATCAAGTTAAGTTAAAGACATAATGTACATATCATGGTATGTATCAGTGGGATGGTCCTATCAGCTTATATCAGTGCTTTCCTCTTATAAGGTGCCATAGTTCTAACCTAATAATGGAGAGAAAATGGAAGAGAATTACCCAATTGAAGCCCTATTAAGAATAGGTGATACTTCTTGCCCCAGGCAAGTCAGAACATAATGTCATTTTTGTTAGTTTATATTTGCACTATGAAGCCGGTGCAGTCCATGCTGGGAATGGTTTGGGGGCTGTCTGAAACACTGCAAGAAATATTCTCCAAGGAAATCTAGGCTTGTTTTTTTTACAGGTCATCTTTCCCCCCATAAAGACATTAATAATCATCTTTGGCCTTCATGCTCTGATGAACACCTCAAGGCAGAGAGATTAGTGGCATCATTCTCTGTCTCTTTGCTTTTCCTTGAAAATACAGTCCGAATAGTGTACGAGAGAGCATTTGTAAGCATTTTTAGCGAATTATAAAGAGGGTAGCTAGGTGGCACAGTGGATAGATTGTCAGGCCTGGAATCAGGAAGACTCATCTTTATGAGTTCAAATCAGGCCTCAGACTGTTAAGATTAAAATTCTCTGGAGACTTATCTTAATTTATAATTATTTACTAAATAATATAATACAGGTCAGAGAAAGAAAAGGCCTCCAGCCATGTGGGGTGATAGTTCCCTTAGTAAGCCTCCTCTGACAACTTGGCACACAGTTTTGATTTGGATCCCAGGAACAAGGTCTCACTTCCTCTGGGCATTCCAATTTGCGCTATTCTTGATATCCTTTTCCGGAGGACTCTGCCCTCACTGAGCAAGAGGAGGATCTTCCAGATGCCAGAAGTCAGGAGACATTTAGAATGACTGCACAGTGGACATGCCCACTTCTCTCTACCTCTCAACTTTAAGAGGCTTGTTTACAGATAAACAAAAGGTTTTATCTGCATTCTTATTCAAGAAGAGGGCACCTGGAAGAAGCAGGTGGTAGTTTCTATTTTAAGATTAAATTCTTCTCATTCTTAAAATCCAAATGTTGTCTTGGAGTGCCAAAGAAAGGGGTATAGACTAATATTAAATTTCCACAAGACACTGACTCACCATGTGACCCAGGGTAAATAACTTAATCATGTTGGTTTCAGTTTCCTTATTATTATAAAATGAGCTGGAGAAGGAAACAAGGAAATGGCAAACCATTCCAATATCTTTGCCAAGAAAACCCCAAATGGGGTTACAAGAATCAGACATGACTGAAAAAAGGACTGAACAATAATTATAAAGAAGACTTCAGTTACATATTCTCTTTATTGAATTAATAGATATGGGAAATTTTACAATAACGATAAATAGTATTTATGTAATATTTTAAAGTTTGGAATATGCTTTTCATATCTTAACACATTGGTTCCTCACAACCTTATAAGGTAAATGTTATCACTTTCTCTTTTTTACAGATGAGGTAATTGGGGCTGAGAAAAGTTAAGTGACTACAGCTAGTTATTATCAGAAGAAGGATTTAAACTCATCTTCTTAACTCCATGTCCTGGGTCTTTTTCACTGAGCCATCTAGATGCCTCTAGCTGCCCCCTAACCAAGTTCTTGAGCTCTCATAGAAAATGCAACTATAATATATAATTGAAGATATAATTAAATCTGATTAAATGTGATAAACATTATCTTGTACGTAATAGGTGGTTGATTGTTTTTTAAAACTAACAAGCAATTCTAGTATATCTGAAGACTATAGAATATCAGAGCTGGAAGTAATCTTGTAGTTTACCTATTCACTCATTAATTGATGAGGAAACTGAGGTCTTGAGAGGTAAAGGGATTTAAACAAGGAAAGACAGACAATTCAAGGTCACATGACTGAAATTTCATATCTTCCAGCTCTCTTTCTAATTTTTCATCTACTCCACCAACACACTCTACCCAAATTCAAAATGTCACTTGAAATACACAAAATAAAAGCAAGTGGATAATAATTATAAATTCATATTTGTAAAAAATATATACATATACATATATGGAGAGAACAATTTACATATATTTTTAGACCTGGATTTCCTAAAAAACAATAATTTGTTCAGCCCAGATTTTCTTCTCTACCATAACTGTTTATCAAATCTGCATACTATATAGTTAAGAGAATTTTGCACCTTAGAGATCATCCCCCAGAAGTCCTTCAGTATTTCCCAGAATTCCTTTTAATCTCTCCACCATATTGAGTGGTCACATTTTGTATATAGCTCGTTCTCTTTTCTCGCAACCTTGGCTGGGTTGGCACATTTTTACTCTAGCTTTTTTATGTTAGTTATTATTAATAAACTTTATAAAATATAATAGTTATTATATATTAATTTTGAACTTACAATACAAAGCAATATGGTATCATATGTTTAGAGACAGAAGAGCCTTTAAATATAATTTAACCACTTTACAGATAAAGCAACTGAGTCCCAGGGAGATTAAGTCATTTGCATAAGCCCCTTCTGGTGATGAGTGAAAGCTGGTGTTTGAATTCATGATGGTTGTTGTTTAGTCAAGTATGACTACTCTTTTGTGACCCCTTTTGGGATTTTCTTGGCAAAGATATTGGAGTGCTTTACCATTTTCTTCTCCAGCTCATTTTATAGATGAGGAACCAAAGGCAAACAGGAATCCATGTTATCTGACTCCAAATCTAGGACTCTTTTCACTGTAATGCATTGTCTCTATTAATGTGTATGTGTGTATCTTTTACTATTTTCATGTCTATTCTAGAATATAGGAATGAAATAAAAGAGAATATCTCTTTGGTTGAGGTTATTATTTGAGTCAAAACATCCTAGCAACTATTGTGTATCTTTAAGAGAAAAAATAAGAGACAATGAAGTATTTTCCAGCATTTAAAATGTAACTAAGTTCTGAGTTGAGAGATATACTGTGGTGAAAACAATTTGGAAAAAAAAAAAAAAGCATGGTTTTCTAACTCATTTTTGTAACACATGCTCAGTCTATACTTCTGTGATATAAGAACATGAAATTATTTTGGAATCACAGACTTGAATGGCACCCCAGAGGACTTATCATCTAACCTACCCAAAACATGAATTCTGATCTCCCAATGAACTCTCCAGCAAATAAATGATCATCTGAAAATCCCTCAATCAACCAATCAGCAAGCATTTAAACTGTATCTACTAAGAATCGGGCATTGTTCTAGGTATTGTAGATAGAAAGATATGAATAAAATGATTCCTACCCTCAAAGAGCTTACTTTCTAAAGGAATACATATGTAAAAACATGTAAATATATTCTATATGTATAAATATATTCAATATACAAATGTGTGTAAATATATTCAAAATAAATAAAAGGTAATGGAGAGAACACCAGCAACTCAGAGGATCAGGGAAGGTTTTACACTGGAGGTCATATTTGAGCTTCACTTTGCAAAAGATTTAATATTCCAAGAGGTAGGGATAAAGAGATAGAGGCTTTCCAGCATGGAGGATAAATCAAAAGCACAAAAAATAGGGCATGTACTATGTAAGAAGAGTTTGATTGTTACTGGACAGTGATGCACAATAAGTCGGAATAGGTAAGTTAGAGCCAGTTATGATAGACTTGAAATGCTGAACAGAAGTTTGTATTTGATCCTAGAAGAAAAAGGGAGCCATAGGAGATTATTGATAAAAGGAGTGGCATTATCAGATCTACATTTTAGGAATGGGCTTAGGGAGGAGAGTGACAATTTAGAGACCAGTCATGAAGCTGCTGCAATGACCATGAAAGAGGTAATAAAAACTTGATCTAAAGTGTTGGCCATGTGACTGGATAAAGGACAGTCAAAGGGAGAGATGTTGTGGAGATAGGATCAACAAGACTTGGTAACTAATTGATATTTGGAGTGAAGAAAAGGAGGCATTGTAGATGACTCCCAGATTGTGAATCTGAGTGACTAGCAGGATGGTGGTACATGAAGCCCATGAGTTTATGTGAACTTATCACTTTCTTTTTATTATCACTTCTTTTATTTTTTTAAAGAACCTTCTTGCTTTTATTGTCTGGACTTGGTTTGCTTGAGAGGGATGAAATGAGAGGAGTATGGGCTAATGCCATCTTGAATGACAATTCTAGTTGTTAGAAAGATACTTTCTATGTTGACCATTGCCTATTGAATCAAAATCAACTCCCCTTCAATACCTAGTAGCTTCTATCCATTGCTACTATTTTTTTATTCCTGAGGTCATGCAGGTCTAATGTAATTCCTCTTTTACATGACAACCCCTCAAATATTTGAAAGTATCAACAATGTCACTTCTGGACCAAAGGTCTACAGTAATTTTTACAACTAGGGCAGTTAGGTGGCACAGTGGATAGAGTGCTGACCCTGAAGTAAAAAATATCTGAGTTAAAATATGATCTTACACGCTTACTAGCTATGGACTCTGGGCAAGTCACTTAACTCTGTTGGTTTCATTGCCTCATTTGTAAAATGAGGTAGAGAAGGAAATGGCAAATTACTCAAGTATCTATGCTAATAAAACTCCAAAAGGGATTACAAAGAGTCAGACATGAGTGAAATGGCTGTACAACAAATTTTAACAACTACTGCTGTGTTGAACAGCATGGGAGACAGGACATAGTTTGTGAAGAATGATAAAAAAGAATAGTTTTTACATTTCAGATACCAAATGGAATTGTTAATCTGAGGCTAATGAGAAAGGTTAAAGATGACTAAATAATTGAAAGACTAGTTGGAGTTCTCCAAGATTGAAAATGGGCAAATGTTCTGAATTTCAAAAATAGGGAAGAAAATGAAGTATACAAACTATAAACTTGGAAGAAGAATTATTGGAATATTCTTAAATCAACAACCTTTCTTCATTTGAAGTTAATTTCCATCTGACTATATCTGTCACTCATAATCCTGGTATCAAAATCCTATTTTTCAGAAAAAATTGTCTCCTTTCTCAATAACTTCAGCATATTGCTTATGGATTTATCTTCTTGACTTTGCTTTACTTCTTACTGATTTCCTATCACATTTCCCCCAGAGATATCTTGAAAACTCCTCCTCCCTTCCCAGTCTGTAAATTCTATTCCTATTCTCTACTCTCCTTCTCAGAGAATTTTCTTTTCCTCCCAGATTTAAGATCAACAAGATACAGAAGTCAGCTTCCTCAAAATCCTTACTCCATATGTGAAGTCTCCATATCCTCTCAGCTTCTCATTCTTTGCTTTGATCTCACTGAAGAAAGAGGTTAACTCAGTACTGTATCTGTAACCTTGTTGCACCAAAAACACTATCTACCCACATAAGATCTTTCTTTTACTGGATATTTCCCCTTTGACAAGTTTTCAGGTTTCCCACAACCCTAAAAATAAATGAATAGACAAATAAATAAATTTACAAATAAATAGATGAATTAATTAATTGATTAATTAATAGATAACTAAATTTCTCTTTTCTTACCTCTGCTTTTATCTCAATCAATTGTATTTTTCTCTTACTTTCCTTTCAAAGCTAAATTTCCCAGAAATGCTAGTCATCATTCTGTCTTTATTATTTCTTTCAGAGACAATATCTTTTACCCATTCTTCCATATTCAAAAACCTGATTTAACTTTTGTCTTTTCCTACCTCTTATATAGAGGTAAGCCCTAGGAGAGAGAATGGATAGCTCCTATCAATGCAAGCTGGTGCATTCTCTGAAACTTTTATTCTTAGAGAGCTGCCTTAAACACTGAGAAGAAAATGGATTGCTTAGGGTTACTCAGCCTGTATTAAAGGTCTAATTTAAGCCTAGATCTTTGTGGTTCCAAGACTCATTTTCTAACCATTATGTGACATTGTCTGTCATCTATATATAATTATTTTTAAAGTTCTATTGATTATATCTCTTCAATATCTCTTTAATCTTCCTCTTCCTCTCTCCAGTGAAACATTGTCTATCAGATAGAAAACTGAACTTGTGATCAGAAGTTCTGAGTCTGAGTCTTGATTCAAACACTGAATATCTATATTTGATCTATAAATGAAACTCGGTTTTCTCATTTTTAAAATGTGTATAAAGACATATTCACTGCTTATCTCATTGGGCTACAAGGGAAGTCTTTTATGTACCTAAAAAGTGTTTTTGGACATGAATTGTTACCATGACAATAAGGGATTTTATTATACCCATTTGGACTATTGGACTAACTTCACAATAGGTATTTTTATTTCTACTCAATCTCTTCCCAAATTCTGTGTATCCTGGCAAGATTTATATTCTCAATGGATAAATATGATCATGCCAATCCTCTGCTCAGAAATCTTCACTGGCTCCCTATCACCTATGAAATAAAGTTGTAACTCCTTTGAATCATAGGAGGCAGAGCAGGAACAAAAACATAATAGCTATTGCCAATAGTCCAGTGAGGTTACCATTATTTCTCCAAATTTGAGATGAGCTACACATGGTATATAAAAAAGTTATGATGTGTATACACATTGCTCATTGAATTAGTATTGTTATTATTTACTCCATGGGACCAAGCCCCTTACTTTCCAAAGAGGATAAAGAGAGGAAAGTGTCAAGGACCTGGGAATGGTTAGAGAAATTCCTTGGTTGTTCATTCATTTCAGGCATGTCTTTATCTTTATCTTTGTGACCCATTTTAGGTTTTTCTTGGCAAAGATACTGGAGTGGTTTGCCATTTCCTTCTCTAGCTCATTTTTACAGATGGGAGACTATGAAGCAAGGGTTAAATGACTTGCCCAGAGTCACAGGGCTAGTAAATGTCTGAGGCTGGATTTTAACTCATGAAGATGAGTCATTGATTCCAAGCCCAGTGCTTTATCCATTGTGCCACTTAGCTGGTCAGAGAATTTCATAAAGTCCTCTTATTTTTTCTTCCTCTGTCCTTGAAAGAGGCATCTTAAAAGCAAGCATTTCAGGTATAAGGGACAGAGAAAGAGGCAGAAAAGTCTTGGGTGGCCAAGCCACAAGTGTTTTCTGATTGTTGCCCCTCTTATCTTTGTTGATCCTACTGTGAGATAGATCCTAGAGGTTAGGACAGTAGAGGCCAGTACCCTAGGGCATGGACAGGGCAGGTATTGGGAAAGCAGACACAAAAATAGCTGAAACAAGGCAGAAAGTTATACCTGACTGAGGGAGTAGAGATCCCAGGATTAGAAGGCAGCCAAATGGGAACCACTATAGAGTTGGGAGAGTCAAGTCCAGAAAGGGAGGTTGAAAACTTCAGCAGAGTACTAAAAATACTAGTCTTTCTTATTTCATGGCCATGTTCCCAAGTTTTATGCTGAACATCTCCAGGGGACCACAGCTTCTACACTGGGCCCTTACAAAGGAGCATCCACCATATCTAGCCAGATCTAGAGGCACACTATTGCTCTCTGGTCAAAAAGTAGGTTCTAAATTTTTTTTACATGTTGAATTTTGTTAATAATGGGTATAGTAGGGAGCTGATACAGGCAAAGTTCCTATTTAAAGCAACCCTTTAGTGTATCATTTGTAATATAAAGAAAACTTTGATATTGTAACTAATCACCCATCCATTTAATAATTAGTTTTATAGGTTCATATTAAATTTATGTGATTATTTTAAAATGAGACATTTTTATGCTTCCTATTCTCCTAGTCTTGGCAACCTAGCTCCAAAAGTTCATTATTTGTGTCTTGTATTCAATGATATATTTCCAAATTAAGCTGTGCATTGCAGCTGCATTATACCAAACTAGAACTCTCATTCAACTACTCTATTGTCTCCAATTAATTAATCCACAAATCTGGGTTTAAAGACAAGATTCTGCCTACACACACAGAATCACAAGAGATGACAAAGTCAGGAGCCATCTTTTGTTGATTTTATTCAGTTGTTCAATAGTGTCTGATTCTTCATGACCCCATGGACTATTTATAGCATGCCAAGCCCTTCTATCTTCCTTTATCTGTTAAAGTTTGTCCAAATTCATGTTTGTTATTTCCATGACACTACCTATCCATACCATCCTCTGTCATCTCCTTTTCCTTTTGCCTTCAATCTTTTCTTTTAAACCCTTACCTTTGGTCTTAGAATCAATAGTATCATTTTTAAGACAGAAGAGCTATAAGGGCTAGACAATTGTGACTGAGTGACTTTCCCAGGGTCACACAGGTAGGAAGTATCTGAGGCCAGATTTGATTCCAGATCCAGCTTTCTACCTACCCAGCCACCTAGCTGCCCCTTTTTGGCCTTAATCTTTCCCAGCATCAGGGTCATTTCCAATGGGTCTTGATTTCTCATTATATGGTCAAAGTATTTAAGTTTCAGCTTCAGTATTTGATATCTCAGGTTAGTCCAACCCACCTCTGACCAATCCTTCACTTAAATGTCTCTCATGAGAGGGAACCAACTAATTCTTGAGATAACCCAATCCACTCTTGGATAATTCTTAGCAAGGAGCCAACATCTTTCTGCTATTTCCACCCTTTATTTCGGTGATTTCTTTTCTCCTGGGGCCAAATGGAACACATGTAATCTCTTCTCCACTTGAAGGACAGTTATTAGGACCTTCCCCTTAAGTCTTCTCTTTTCCAGGCTAACTGCTAGCACTTAGTTTAGTACATCCTTATATGGAATGAATTGCAGACCTTTCATCATTGTGGAGACTCTAAGAGCTCTCTGGCTTATCCATGTCCTTCTTCAACTTCAGTTACCAGAACTGACGCTACTATTCTCGCTATGGACTGACTAGGACAGAATAGAGCAGGGCTATCACTTCTCTAGTCCTAAAAGAAAGTTAATTCGACCATTATGTCTGCTGGAAAGGCAACCTATAAATATATGTAACATATTTATATAATATAATACAAAATAATATATATTTATATATAAAATGATTGAATTGACTAGTTTCTCTTATTTCTTCATAATAGTTCCCAATTCTAATACATGTTTTTCTCTACATTTTGTTATTTGACCCAAACAAAAATAACAATGATTTATACAGAACCTTATTAATACAATGTATATTAAACCATCATCATTATTATATAGTATCCTTGCAAGAACTATATGGAGCATTCATTGTGTTATTATCTAAATGTTTCCAGTGTTTGTTACATGGTCACACCCAACTCATTGTGACCCTATTTAAGGTTTTCTTGGCAAAGATACTGGAGTCCTTTGCCATTTCTGTCTCCAGCTCATTTTACAAATGAGGAACTGAGACAAGTAGGGCTTAGTGACTTGCCCAAGGTGACACAGCTAGTGAGTGCCCAAGGCCAGATTTATATTAATGAAGATGAGTCTTCCTGACTTCCGGCCTGGAACTCTATCACCTTTAGTACCTAGCTGCCCTTTTTCCAGTGATCTCCATTTCCCAGAAGAAGAAAAGAAAACTTGGAGAATTTTCCTAACACGACACAAATGAAAAGTGGTGGGATTTGGAATTGAACTCAGCTCTGCAGTTTCTAAATCTAGTAGTTTTTGCCTGATCACAAAAGAAAGTCTAAGACCATGAGAATAAAGAAAAAGGACTTTCACTGCTTCATAAGCCAAAGGGATAAGATTCTCCATGTGAAAAATATTTTGCAAGACTCTGTACCAGACCAACTAATTGCAGTCTCTGGCTATTCACACTTTGGTTTTTCCAATGGCTTGCCATAGCAAGGGTGCTAAAGTGAACTTGAAAAATGAGAGCTGATTGTTAAATTTTTAGTCAGAATTTAAATCTTGGAAATTAGGGAATACTAGAAATCAGGGGTTGATTTATTATTTTGTCAATTGTCTATGCTTTAGAAAGTAATGGAGAAAATGTTAATAAAACAGATTAAACATGAATGCATCTTGCATACATTTCTTTTTTACTCTCAGAAAACCGGTTGTTAAATATTTATCACAACTCCTCTGAATGTAGCCTTTCTACCTGGCTCTACCCATCCAAGTTTTCATGGGAATGTGGTAAAAAATTAGCTATAAAACTTTCAATCACAATAGCAATGTGTCCCTGACAGTGATGGGGCCTAGCAGAGGAGTCCCTGGAATCTGCCAGTGGATGGAAGGACAAAATGCAGCAGAATGTGTCATTGGGATAATGATGCATGTCAATTGTAACCTAATGCTAAGCTATCAGCCTAAATTGGAGCCTTTGAAGAATAATCTACAGACTGTCATTCCCAGACCTATGCAATAATATGGAAATCACTTTGGGTGCTGGTCTGGGAAGCAGCCTAAATGAGTTAGAATTGATAACTGCCGGTAATGTCTGTAGACGGAGAAAGGGAGCACACCCCTGTCCTTGTCTGGCTTATTCAGGACTCTCCAGAGGTGACCATTTTAAAGAATGATATGTGTTATAGAAATGCACAGCAAAATCCTCCTGCACAAAGTGAGGTACTTTGAAATTGCCTCAATATTATTGCACAATGAATAAAGCCTCCTTCCAAGGGAGGGAACATCACCGCATAGGACTACTTTCATTTTCAAGAGAGGCAAAAGGGAACTTGAAAGCATCCAATGTGTGTGTGGGGGGAGAGGGAGACAGACGGGGCCATTTATCTATTAATTATTAATGTTTCCATAGGGAATTCTATTGCACAAGAAGACTTCAGCTCAACTTTCTCATGAGGAAGCCACTTGATTCCTATCTCCTCCACTTATACCCACTACTAAAAGATATAATATGGAAGAAGGAAAATTTTTATCTTTCATTTTGGGAGCATAGTAGTACTTGTATGCCCTTGAGGGATGCCCAAGGGCTTCTTAACTCAGTTTTTTAAAGAGGCACCATGTGGTAGTAGATATGAGTACCAGATGTAGAGATAGTGAAGAGAAAGAGCACTATCTATGGATTCAGAAGACCTGGATTCACATCCCACATCTGACATAAAAGTGTATGCCCCTGGGAAACTCCCAGAACCACCTTGAGCCCTGCTTTTCTCATCTTTAAAATAAGGATGATGGTTGTGCTAAGAGATCTCTAGGTCCTATGTAGCCCTAGATCTATGATTATGATACTAAGACTTAGTTCCTAATGATATCCCTGCTACCAGCATTGTGATCACTGGTGAATCCCTTCACTTGTCAATGTCAATTTCTTTATCTACATATTGAATATCATAATTGCTGTTATTGTTCAATCATTTTAGTCATGTCTGAATTATTGTTACCACACTGGGGTTTTCTTAACAAAGATACTGGAGTGGTTTGGTATTTCCTCCTCTAGGTCATTTTAAAGATGAGAAAACTAAGGCAGAGTTAAGTGACTTGCCTAGAATCACACAGCTAGTAAGGCTACATTTAAACTCAGGTCTTTCTGACACCAGATGCAATGTTCTCTCCATTGTGCCTCCTAATTGCCTATAATAACTAAAGGCAACTACTTAACAAAGCTATCTGGAAGGCTTAAATGAAACAATATGTGTAAAAATTGTTCAGATACTCTATACGTACCCGTTGTTACTATTATCCTTATTTTAGTGTCAAAATCATGACATTATGATATTTGAAGCCAGCAACTTGAAGTCAAGACTTGTTTTTCTACCAGTCAGTTAACTAACATTTGTTAAGCATCTACTGTGTGCCAGGCATTGCTCAAAGCACTGAAGATACAGTACATCAGGAGAAACTCATTCTCCTCATCTGTAAAAATGGGGATAATGATACTCCATACTTTCCAGGGTTGTTATGAGGATCAAATGAGGTGGTATTGGAAAAGTATTTTGCAAACTTTAGGGCACTATTATAATCTGACAGATACTTCCTAGCTATAAGACGCTGGGCAAGTCAATTAAACCCTAATTGCCGGGGCAGTTGGGTAGCTCAGTGGATTGAGAGCCAGGCCTAGAGACGGGAGGTCCTAGGTTCAAATCCAGCCTCAGACACTTCCCAGCTGTGTGACCCTGGGCAAGTCACTTGACCCCCATTGCCTACCCGTACCACTCTTCCACCTATAAATCAATACACAGAAGTTAAGGGTTTAAAAAAAAAAACCCAGTTGCCTAGCTAATCACTCTTTTGCCATGGAACCTATACTAAGTGTCTATTCTAAGACAGAAGGGAAGCGTTTGTTTTTTTTTTTAAAAAGCATTATTGTAGTGATAGTAGTAGTGTAGTAGTAATAGTAGTAGTAGTAGTAGTAGTAGTAGTAGTAGTAGTAGTAGTAGTAGTAGTAGTAGTAGTAATAGCAGCAGCAGCAGCAGTAGTGTAGTAGTAGTAGCAGCTGTAGTGTAGTAGTAGTAGTAGTAGAAGTAGTAGTAGTAGTAGTAGTAGTCGTAGTAGTAGTAGTAGTAGTAGTAGTAGTAGTAGTAGTCGTCATCAGACAGACTCTCCTGGATCAAATATTATGAAGATAGCTGATATCAGAATAGTCTACCAAGGAGGAGAATCTGACCTACTATTTCTCTTCCTCCTCCTCCTCCCCCTCCTCCTTCTCTTCCTCCTCCTTCTCCTGCTCCTTTTCCCCCTCCTCCTACTATTATGACTACAACTACTACTATTATCACTCCTACTACCACTAGTACAACTACAACTCCTTATGGCTGACCTCAGGAGTTATAGACTAGATCAGCAGACTCTGGCTATAATAATGGGCAATCAATCAGATACTGACCCTGTGATATTCAGGACAATCTACATTTCTTGTGACATCAGAAAGAACTTTGTCATCCTTGATGTCTGCTAACCTATCTCCTCAGTTTAAAAGTAACTATATGGAGCTATAAGAGGGAGAGTGTTTAGTGTGTTCTGTGATCTGCTCTATCTAGACTTTGACTAGGTGATATGGTAGACCACAAGAGAGTTTTGCCTCTTTGGTCCTTTTCTACAGTATAGAATCTGGGATTTTTGGAAACTGGGAAAAGACCTACATGTAGAATCACAGGGTATAGGTCAGAATTCCAGTCTTGCTACTTACTAGCTAGCTGTGTGACACTGGGTAAGTCATATAAACTTTAACACATCAACAAGGATCTTTTGTTAAATAGAATGCTTGGACTAAGTCATAAGATCATAGAATCAGAGATGGAAGCTACTTTAGAATCTATCTAGAACAGCCTCTTATTTTATAGAGGAGAAAACTGAGGCTCTTACAAATTACATTATTTGGTCAGGTACATACTAATAAGTAATTGTCAGAGGCAGGATTCTAACCAGACCTCTGATTCCAAATCTGTTTATCCTTTAAAGTCCCATCCAACCTGCCCTTGACCTCTTTTTCAAGTTTTGCTAGCTAATACTTTCCCTCCTGAACTCTGCAATCCAACAACACTAGCCTTCACTCTGTTCCTTTCACATGCAGGGCTTTTGAATTGGCTGACCCCTGTGTTTGGAATGTGTTCCCTTCTTGCATTTGCCTCCCTGGCCTTTTCTTCCTTTTAGATGCAGCTCAGGCAGGATCTTCTTTGAAGCCTTTCTTGATTCGCCAAACTGCTAGTGCCCTGGATCCCAAAGTACCCTGTATCAAACTTCTTTGTATATATTTTTATTTATTCACTTTATATTTGTACTGTGTATGTTTTCATGTTCTTGACTTTCCCATTAAAATGTAAGCTCATTGGTAGTACCCATTTGTTTATTCTTTAAAAAAACAAAACCCAAAAAACCAAATACCTTATCTTCTATCTTAAAATCTATACTAAGAATTGGTCCAAAGCAGACGAGCAGTAAGGGCTAGGCAATTGGGGTTAAGTAACTTGTCCAGGGTCACACCACTAGGAAGTGCCCAAGATCAGATTTGAACCCAAGACTTCCCATCTCCAGGCTGAGGGCTCTATCTACTGTGCTATCCACCTTATCCTTGGTTCATTCTTTATCTCTCTATCCTCAATATCTAGCAAGGTGGTCGGCATATAATAGTGCTTATTAAATACCAACTGACTGACTAATTGATCCAAATTGAAAATGCTTTACACTGTACCAAAATGCCTTTGATGATCTCTCATTTTACCTTCCAGCAATACTAAATAATTGGTTCCCCAGACCAGAGAGCTAGCCAAGAAAAGGGCACCCCACAGTCTAAGATCTTCAAGCTGATTTGTCTTGACCATAATTCAAGGCTGGGGTTGTCTAATGCTATTTCCCTACCACTCTGAATGGTTTATTTGAGGGACTGTGAAGAGAGATTGTATTGATATCCATAAAATTTAGCATAGTGCCGGGCACATAGTAAGCACTTTAGAAACCCTTCCTGATAGACCACCTAACTCACTATTTCTCATTACTGTCAACAGCAGCACCTTTTTGTCATTACTACATAAGATGGAGCATGGAGGAAGGGTTGGCTCCTCTCATCCCCAGTACCAGGCTCCTATTTCCTCAGTTCTGTTATGCACCAAGGAGACTAGTGAAAAATACACTCATTTTGATCATTATTATAGGCTATTAATCAAGCAAGCAAGGAATCAACAAATATATTTTAACACCTACTACATTCTAGATTATGTGCTACATATTGGAAGAACAAAGTCAATGGAGTAAATGACCTTTATTTTCTATTAAATATTTTTTCTATTGCATGTAGAAATAATATTTAACAATTATTATCTGGCATTTCAAGATCCATATTCTCTCTCCCTCCTTCCTATTCCTCCTACCTCCCAAGTTAATAAAGTCTGATATACATTTTACCATTATAATCATGAAAGACATGTTGCCATTTTCCTCATTCCATGAAAGAAGCACATTATCACATTTACAATAAAAAAAAACTCATAAAGGAAATAAGGTGAACAATGGTGAGCTTTGATCTGTAAGTAGAATCCAACTTTTCTTTAATTGTGGATAACATTTTTCATCATGTGTCCCCTGGGGTTATCTTGCCTTGCTGAAGTTGAAATATTGAATAGTTGAAAAGTTGATCATACAACATTTCTGTTACTGTATATATTGTTCTCCTGGTTCTGCTCATTTTTACTTTGTATGAGTCCATATAAGTCTTTCTAAGGTTTTCTGACTTCATCTTGTTTGAAATGATCTCCTACTTTGAAAGAGCTTATATTTTAAAGGAAGAGTCAACAAGTAGGGGTGTGTGTGTGTGTGTGTGTGTGTCTGTGTGTGTGTCTGTGTCTGTGTCTGTGTCCGTGTCTGTGTCTGTGTGTCTGTGTATGGAGAATAATACAAATACATTTGAAGAAGTAAATGCAAAGTAGTCTGAGGATGATAAGAGCAGTTGAGGAACCAAAAAAAGTTTCATTTAGAAGGTGGTATTGAATAATGTTTTGGAAAAAAAGAAATTTCTTCTGTGCTCTGAGATGGTAGTGAAGAGAGTAGGCATTGTAGGCATGGAGACAAGGCAAAAGCATAGATAAGAAATGGAATTGAATATGTGGAACACAAAAAATAATAATTTGGATAATTTAGCTGGGTCACACACTGCAGGAGCAGAGGTTATATATGAAGCTAAAAAGATAAATTGACACCAACTTGTGGAGTTCTTCAAAAACTAAACAAGTAGACATATTTACATTTTATTCCAGAACAAGAGGGAGCCACTACAGTTTATTTTATTGGGGAACGATGTAGATTTACAATTAAGGAAGACTCATTTGGCAGTTAAATTGAGGATATACTGGAGTGGGGAGAGATTTGATGCTGATAGGCAATCAGGAGACCATTGCCATGGTATAGATCTGTGAGGGCTTACTGGCCCCCTTTCAAGGCTGCTCATCGACATTTGGTGATCTGCTTTTCACCCTACTCTCACTTGGGCTCCAAGAAGCTGTTGCATGTCCAGCAGCTACACCCCAGTAAAACCTTCTAGGGAGACTGGTCAAAACCAGGTTGAGGATGATCTATAGGCCTCAACTATGTTAGTGAGTTAGGTCGATGCCTATTCCAAGCATTTGAAGATATCCTCTAGCAGAAAGTGCACATGAGAACAATTTGTTCTGACTGCCATGAAAGCAGCTAAAGCAGACATCAAAGACACCAAGCTTGGCCAGACATCAAAGACACCAAGGTCATCCACTGCGTCCTGGGTCACTGGCAGTTGTCTTGACTTTTGTCTTGAACTTTGGAAAAATAACCTGACAACTTTATGAAACTCTGCCTAACTTAAATACAATTCAAGTGCAAGTCAAGATATTACCCAATGATGTCACTGGTCCTCTTCAAAATGAAGGATGAACAACACCATAGTGGAGAGGAGAAATGATGCTGATTTTTAAAATATCTTCCCCCTTTAGTGTTTCATGTTGGTAGTATGTCTGGTTTATAACTATTGTGATCCATTTCTCAAAGTGTGGTTCAATTATATCATTACCTTTAGTGATCCAAAATCAGAACAATACTGATGGTACTGTTATGAATAAAAACTAATCTGGAGGCTTATCAGATTTACAAACATTCATTAGTAAAGAGAGAAATTGATAGAGATAGAAAGAGAAAGATCTCGGCCTTTCTAATGTTAGGGATAGATCTTATTTTCCATTTAGCTAGATGGCTGAGCCAGAGATGACCAAATCAGATAAAGAAGCACAGAGAGAACAAAACCCCAGGGACCATTTGGACAGAAGCAAAGCAAAAAGGCCCCTCTCCTTCCTGAGATACTCTCCTCCCTACATAGCAACATTGAGCTGGTTCTGATGCATAGACACTCAGGATGCTCGCACTGACTCCAGCATCAGGCCATCTGGTCATCAGATACTACATGTGACTCTGTGACTCCTATGTCCCACCACTAGGGTACTAGGGATCCAAGTCCCCTAAATAAATTATTTCACATATAATCATCCTCTGTGTAATAATGAAGAGTTGGATAGCCCAGCTAAGGTGGTAGCTCTTTCAGTAGTACAAAGAAAGGTTCAAATGTGTGAGACGTGGTGAAAATGGAATGTCAATTTGAGTCAACTAATTAGATATATGAGGTGATGGAGACTTAGGAGTTGAGGATAATACCAAGGTTGACAGACCTGGGAGAATAGAAGAATGGTGGTGCCTTGGACAGAAATAGGGAAGTGGATTTTGGGGAAAGATAGTGAAGGTTTTAGATATTTTGAATTTGAGATGGCTTCAGAACCTCTTGTTTGAAATGGCACAGTGAGCAATTGGTGATTTAGAACAAGAGATAAGGCTGGATATACATATATTTATATATATAAGACTTCTACATAGAGATGATAATTAAATTCATTGAAGTTGGTGAAATCTCAAAAAGAGAATGAATGAAGAAAAAGAAAGGAAAACCCTCTCTATTTTGAGGGAACACCCCCAAATTAAGTTATATTTTTTACCAGCAGAGAAGACTAAAGAAATATGGTAACAGAGGCAGAAAGAAAATCATAAGAAGGTTATGGCAAAAAAAAATCAGACAGAAAAGGATATGCAAGAGGAAAGGATGGCCAATCATGCAAAATGCAGCAGAGATATCAAGAAGCATAAAGCTTTAGATTCTGGAGAACAGTTCTAAGTGAGTTATGAGGTCAAAAGTGTATATAGAGAGAGGTTTTCTTTGGCAAGAAGGGTCACTAAAGACTGGGAGAAAAGAGAAGAGAGTAGGGGAGAATGTCAAGGGTTGTGAGATGAAGAGAATGGGAGAAGTTGAGGTTTAGGAGAATGACCTCAATTTTCTCTATAAACAGAAAGGTTCTCACTTGAGAAAGAAAATAAAATTTAGAATAATTTCTATGGGGACAGAAATAGGAAGTCAATCAGGAAGGAATAAAGGGAACATCTTTAGGCAACAAGGAACCAGTTGTAGTTGGATAACATGAATGTTGGAGTACCCAGGTAGCCTAATTATGTGACTTTGTTCTTTAGCATTTAAGAAGGAGCAGAGAAAATAGAGGGAAGGAGTAATTCAGAGCTGAGATTTGGCAAGAAATCAGTGGTGACAGACCAAGGGGGTGAAGATGTACAGAGTAGGGTACAAAGTTGACTTTCAAAGTTTAACAATAGGGTCAAGACTGGAAGGGGAGAAAAATGAAGTCAAAACAAGGGCATCTTACGAAATTACTCTGGAATTGAGGAATTGGAGGTCTAATAGAGACAAATAATAGGTTTATATGAGGTGAAGGAAGGAGAGAAATTCTGATGATTATTTTAGATTACTTTCTGGAGACAATTTCACTAGGGAATTTAATGAAATTTCACAATTTCACTCTAGTTACATATGGTTGCTGTCCTTCATACTAGAAGAAGACCAAAATGAAATAAAATAATCTTTTGACTTGCACATAAATTGGATTTAGGTTAGTCAGAGAATGATCTGAAGGACTTGCTAGGTTTCTTGGCTCTCAAGATGTTGCTTCTTATAAAACTGAAAGAAAAATTTCCAGTTTAATTAATAAGAACATGATCTAGATGCTGCTCTGATGCTACCTCCTTTTTGCTCATTTCTGCTATGCTAATCTGTTAATTGATATGGCAGATACATCATTTTGAACTGGTTATTTTCCCCAAGTAATATGAGGACAGAAAAATCATTATTGTTGTTTCTCCTTCATTTCTTGAAGAGGGTCAACAACAATCATGAGATGATGTCTTCACTTGCACATGAATTGGATTTAAGTGAAGTACAGTTACACAAAAGTCATAGGCCTTTTGTCTTCCAAAGCCTCTGAAGTCCAGTGGCAAGACAAAGCCAAGATGACTAGTGATCGTTGGGGAAATAATGGATGACTTTGGCTCCTTTGTTGTCTAACCAAACTCCAAGTGCTCCACAATGCCCGTTTCATTTGCCTTTAAGGCTTTTGGAACAAATTGTTCTCATCTGTCCCTTCTGCTGGAGAAAGTCTTCACATGCCTGGGATAGACATTTCATCCCCCATTGGTTTGAGTCCTGTTAGTTGCCCTCAACTTGATTTAGCCTTCTGTCAAGAGGATTTTACTGGGGTGTGGCTGCTGTGCATGTTGTAGCTCCTTGGAGCCATGGGTGAGAGTTGGGTAGCAGGTGAACACCAAAGAAGGCAAGCAGCCCTAAAAAGGGCTTGACAAGCCCTCGCCCCAGAGATACCAGTCTTCCTAAACACCCCATCTGCCCCATAGTCACATAACTCTTGGGCCACTGTGTATCTCTTAGAAGCACATAGTAGAGTAAATGGAGTGATAGATTTAATCAGGGATATATGACTTCAAAGCATACATCTGCTTTTTGATAGCTTTTTAACAGTGACCAAGTCCCTAAATCCATCTGAGCTTCACACTCAACATCTGTAAAATGGAGATAATACCTGTAATACTGACCCCACTTTAGTATAAGGGTCAAGTGAAATAATATATGTAAATCAGTGCCAACATCAAAGTACTATATAAATACTTGTTATTTATTATTCTAGGAAAGTGATCTAGGTTTAAACTTGACATTCCTTGACTTCAGATCTTGACAACTACTCAGTGGAATGTGTCATGATTGTTTGATAAGACACTGGAGAAAATTCTTCATGCATTATTTTGTGCTTAAATGGGTCTTCTGTGATGGGTGCTAAATAAGTACAAAGACAGATAGGTATTGCTGCTTAGTGTTTGCAGGCCATCTTTCAAATAGGGCTCTCAAAGAACTGTACAAACATTAAAAGGAATCATTATCCCCACTTTACATAAAGAGGAAAAACATTTGATTTCTTTAGTAAGAGCCTCTTATAAAGATATCCAAACATAATTATTACTGCAGCCTCAGATCAGTCCTGTTGGTGGAAATGCCAAATCGTACAATGAAATTTCCAGCAAATTAAATACTTGAGAACAGAAGAAAGGAAATACTTCAGAAGATATGTTGCTTTGAGTGGAATTCCCTCTCACAGTCAATTGTATTCTCTTCGATGAGTGATAGAATTGGGCACGAATGTATTGGTTAGTATTATGGAGAAAACTAAAATGAAGAGACATTGAAATAAATCTTCTTGCCATATGGTAGAAAGGGCAGCCCTTCAACATTTGAAAATGTGGGGGTCAGAGGAAATGTCCCAGAAATCATTTCTGGGTATCCAAGTTATATTGGATCTGTGAAACAAGTGGAAAGAATATTGGTTTAAGAGTCAGAGGAACTGGTTTCATATCCCACCCCTGATGCTTACTTCCTATGGGTTTTGACCTTGGAGAAATCACATAACCTTGGTGGTCCATAGTTTTCTCCTCAGTAAAATGAGAGATATGGATAAGATGGCCTCTAAGGTCCCCTCCAGCTCTAGAAAAATGACCTTACTGAAGCACGTCCAATGAGATATTATAGAAAAACTACTACACCATCCCACCACCTAAATTACATTTTTCCTGGACCTGCAATTGCATTTTAACTAATCTCTTTGCCTTCAGTCAGTGACCCTTCCATCTAATCCGTTTTAAATAGTGCTGCCACCTTAATACTCTTAAAGCACAATTCTTATATCTATCTCTTACTAAAAACATTCAATGGATCCCTGTTCCCTACCAAATGAAGTCCAAGCTTTTTAGTCTATAATTCAAGGGCTTTTTTTTAATCTAACCTCAATTTCCCTTTCCAGCTTTATTTTCTCACACTCCTTGTTATAGACCAAATATCATAAATAAATCGGACAACTCAATATTCCCTGCACACAATCTGGGCTTTTCCACTAGGTGCATTTATTCACATTATTCCTCTCTTCCATCTTACCTCTCTGCCTGTTGAATTTCTAAAGATCCTTTAAGGTTTAACTGAAATGACACCTCCTTAGCGAAGCTTTTCCTGATAGTGGTATGATATGGAGGATAAAGCTGTGAACTCAGATTCAGAAAATATCGGTATTCAAATCCAGATTCCTTATTAACTGTGTAGCTATGGGTAACCTGGCTTCCCACAGTCTCAGTGTTGCAGAGCAAATTATAGTCTAAATCAAAGACTAAGTTGGCTCTAAATTTTGATCTTACGCATATATACACATATGTTAATGTGATAAGAGCAAAGAGCTCTAGGTAAAAGCAGACTAACTCCTCCCCCATTTTTTTAGAAATATTAACGAAGTATTTAAAAATTATTCTAGTCTGAAGTCCCATGATTAATTTGAAAGAGAAAGGCTTTCTCTGTCACTTCTAAAATAATGTCCTACTCCACTCTCTTCAGATTAATTGAAGAAGGACTCCTCTCTGATGTAATTAGAGTAGTGACCAAACAAGGGCAAGGGCCCTTGATTGATTGACCTAAGACAAGATTACAGTAATGATCAGATGAAGAAATGATAGATGTCTTTGATTTCTGTAGTTAATGGAAATATGTCTTGACTTCACCTTTGAACAGCTAGAAAGGAGAATTCTTTTTGGAAGTGGTCATAGAAGGATTGAATGGCTTTAGGAAAAAAATTGTCTTTTATAAAAGTGTTCAAAGTGTTAAATCAACCCTAAGTTCTAGGACTATTTTTTTCTCATTGTGGAATTGTGTATGGTGTTTAACAATATCATAAATTTTAACTGGAAAATGGCTTGTTAGAAAGAGATTGTAATTTACCCCATTTTTAGATCTTTCTTTCATCTCTCTCCTCTATCTTTGTCTCCATCTCCATATCTCTGTCTTTATACCAATCCTTTATGCAGATTAGAAGATATATCCTTAATGAGAGGGAATGATTTGTCTAAGGTTATGTGAGTAGTTAAGTGGCAAAGCTACCACTTAACCTGAGGTTCCTCTGATGACAAATCCAGAACTTTTTCCACTGAACCACAATGCCTCTTTGAATCTCCCAGATTCATATTTGACAAGCAGGAGCCACTCAATTCATAGAGTGAAAAAGGAAAGAATTCATTTTTTCCCAGACTTATTGTATGAAAAAAATTGGCTGATTCTACAGACTACCCGAGTTTATCTTCATGAGGGCATTTAGCAATCTTTGGTTCCCATAAATCAAAGATGCTATCTCAAAAATCCTCAATAGGTCAGCACACAGCACAATGTAATGAGGTCTACAGGCATCAACTTCATGCACCAAACAAAATGACTAAAATGATAAAATGCATCCTGAAGTCTACTGGCAGGAGCATGTGTCATCAACAAGAGAGGGAACTGTATGCTTTTGTTGCCTTTATGTGAGTTTGTGTCCTATCACAGTTGCTCTCGTAAAGACATGCATTGCACAAAGAGAAAGTGGAGGGGGCAGCTGAGTAGCTCAGTGGTTGAGAGCCAGGCCTAGAGACGGGAAGTCCTGGGTTCAAATCTGACCTCAGAACCTTCCTAGCTGTGTGACTCTGGGCAAGTCACTTAACCCCCATTGCCTAGCCTTTGCCACTCTTCTGACTTGGAACCAATGTATAGGAGATTCTAAGATGGAAGGTAAGGCTTTTATCTGAAGAAGAGAAGGAGGAGAAATAAGGAAGAAGAGAAGAAAGAGGAAGAGATAGAAGGAAAAAGAGAAGAAAGGAGAGGAGAAAATCAGGAAAAAGAGAAGAAAGAGAAAGAAGAAAGAAGAGAAAAGCGAGGAAGGGGAGGAGGTGGAAGAGAAGAAGCAATGGGAGGAGGAGGAGAGAAGCAATAGCAGCAGTGGGAAGAGCAACCACTGTTAGAGCAGTTACAAGTAAGATCTGTGGCTGGTTAAAGAAAGCTTTTGCTAATAAGGCCAAGGTCATTGGTTATATTCCAAATTGAACAGTTACCTTTGCTCCTTTCCATGGAGATGGAAAATGTTGGTCTCAGAGGGAGCCAAACTAGAGAGTGTGGCTGGCTCATCAGAAATCTAAGAGTGCTGCTGGATATTCATAAAGTGTCTTCCCTCTTTATCCAGAGTGGGTCATCTTTGCACGTGATTGATACCCATTTAGACATGAGCAGCTGAAGAGAGCTAAAATGTCAAGGCTGTTTGATCTAAGATGCACACATACAAGGTGGGAATTGCTCATTAGAAATGCCTGATGGCACAATTTATCTCATTTTTTCCATTTTTACACCACTTTTATAATGATGAGAACAAAACAGAGAAAAATGAATGAGAAATTGGGCAGTAAAGAATAATCTAATTATCCTAGAAGAATGAAAATTGAGTCAAAGACTGGGTAAAGGTCACCAGGACCTCTATCACTTCCCCATCATAGACAGGGTTGCACAATTTTAAATTTAAATTTGAAGATGTTTTCAACATCAGAATCTAATGGCCTTTTACTATCATTATTTCCTTTCTCTGTTCTGTGTCCACCAAGTCCTTTACTTCCAGTGTTAAAGGAAGATCCATTTCAGTTAAAGATGTCTATCTACATACACATAATAAGCACTTTGCAGCAGGCATGGGGGAAAAAAGAATTGTAAGAAAGAAACTGTAAGAAACTCAGTGATTAAAAGGATCATAGAACTTGATTTGGAAGGAACCTCAGAAGATATCTATTCCAACCTCCTCATTTTGTAGATGAGGAAATTGAAGGCCACATTGTTAGTATTTTAAATGATTTTTCCAAGGTTATAAAGACAATAAATTGCAAAACCAGGATTTGATCCCAGATCCTTTGACTCCCAGGTCAGTGCTCCAAGTTTGTCACTCTTTTCAGATACTACTCAACTAAATTATTAATTGCCTTTAAATGCAACTCAACTAAATTTGATGATCATTTATTAAGCTAGATATTGAGGCTATAAAGACAAAAATGGAACAATTCTCACTCTCCAAGTGCTTACATAGCACTGGAACCTGAAAGGGTATAAGCATTCAATTTGATTTCATACAATAAATTTTTTTTTGTTGTTTTTCAGTCATTCAGTCATGCCCAACTTTTCATGATGGGCTTTCTTGGCAAAGATACTGGAGTGGTTTGCCATTTTCTTCTCTAGTGGATTAAGGCAAACACAGGGAAAATGACTTGCCCAGAGTCACACAGCTAGTGAGTGTCTGAGATTGGATTCATTCTGAAGTCTTCCCAGATCTGGTTCTCTATTCACTAAGCCACCTAGCTACCTCCATTTATTACATGCCTACATGTGTAAGGCCATTATGTGGTACTCATTATGTGGTAGAGATATTAAAACAGAGCATGATAGTTGATTTTCACTTCAATAATACAGAGCCAATCTATTCATGCCTTCCCATTCTATAAAACTCTTGTTTTTATTCCTAATATTTGGGGAGCTTTCCTTGTCCTGATCTAACATCAGTGCAACTCTTCACTCATCCATTACTCTTACCACATGACAGTCCATATTCTGTTTTTTGTTGACAGCCTTATTCTGGAACTTCCTTAGTTATGATTTTGTTTTATCCTAGCCAATTCATGCTTACTGTATATGTCTCCCTTGCTCTTGAAGGGAGATTCCTTTTGAATCCTTCAGACACTATTAGCTTTTGTATTCATTCAACATCCAACATCAACACCTATAGAATAATGGCATGAAAAAAAGAGGTCTTAATTTTAGGAGAAGCTTGAGGTCATTGAAGGTCAACACAGTCACTTGAAGTTTTAAAAAATCCCCTAAAACAATCTATCCCCAGCTCATGAACTACTATTTTCATGTCTTATTTTAATTCTACCATGATGGAATAATTTCTACCCTAATGAAAAAAGTTTCTAGGCAGCTACATTCCTTGATGAATAGAGAACTAGTCTAGATTCAGAAAGACCTGAGACCAAATCTAGTCTTGGGAATTTTACTCATTATGTGATGCTGAACAAGTCATTTAACCTCTTCTGACTCAATTTCCTCATCTCTAAAATGAGTATACCAATAGCATCTACTTCCCAGCATTTTTGTGAAGATAAATTTTTTTTTCTAAAGCACTTTCCATCTTAAAGACCCTACATCAATACTACTTAGTATTATTAGCATGATCCCAGTGATGGATTGAGTTGTTTTTGCTAAGCTAGCCCAGCTAAGTAGAGAGAGTCTCATCACCAGGGGTTGGCTACTTGAAGAATAAAGTGCTAGGTAGTGTCAGGAAAACAAGTTCATATCCTACTTCACACACGTACTAGCATAATCCTAGAAAAGCTAGGTAATATCCTCCTTTGTTAAGTGAAGGATTTGAATTTGATGGCTTCCAAGTTCTCTTCCAGCTCTAGACTGGGAATCCTATGTGTGATGAATTATCTGATAATGGCAATCCATGACACAGAGGTGCTATGAGATGAAAGATAAATCTGAAACACTTCCTGGCCTCCAAAAGAAAAGGTTGCATGCAACAACAACAACAACAAAAAAGGAACCTCACTCTCATTCTTTCACCAAAGTATCCTACAGCAAATATTTTTTTTTAAATCATGCATGTAAGAAAGACAGGCAAAGAGGATAGCCAGGAGGTTCGGTGGATTTAGAGCCAAGCCTAGAGACCGGAGGTCCTTTGTTCAAATCTGACCTCAGACACTTCCTAGTTGTGTGACCCTGGGCAAGTCACTTAATGCCAATTGCCTATCCCTTACCACTCTTCTGCCTTGGAACCATACATAGTATTGATTCTAAGGTGGAAGATAAGGGTTAAAAAAAGATGCAAAGTGAAATAAGTGGAATTGAGAAACAATATACACAATAATTAATAATAATATCAGTGAAAAGAACAAGAATGAATTGAATACTGTGAAATCATAAGGACCAGGCTGGACTCCAAGGTAGAAATGTAAGCTTCGACCTTCCCTTTCTTTGCAGGAAACAATGGGAGCAGAACAATGTATTTACTCTCAGGTTTGCTTTATGTGATACAATAGTTTTAGTTTTTTTCTGAACTACTTTTTTTCTTTTATGTTTTATTCTTTGTTATAAGGAATGACTTTCTGGGTGGTGAAAGGGGGAGGGATATACTGGGAAATGAGGGTGATATAAAAATAAAATATAGCAATATTTTTTAAAAAGGCTTGCCCACAAAAACATCACATGGGATCTCTTCACTTCAATAGCTTTTCTGAAAAGAGGAAAAAATGGTGGAACAGAAAAATTTTCACCTAATGTCACTGAAACCACAGCGGTGAAGCATCAGTTTCTTGAACAACATCATATCAAAGCTATGTGACCTTTGTTGCCATGTGAAGAGTGAGAAATTCTCTAAATTAAATCAGTCAGAAGAATGAACCCAAGAGCTGCCTCCTGACTGAGAACTCTGGAGGAAGGGCAGAGGGGCAAGTCTGAGAAATCAAGGAAAATTGAAGTTCCCCAGAGAAAGCACTTAAGAGCTCAATGTGTAGGTGTTTATAAGTTTTGCAATGTCTTTTTTTTCCTTCCTTTTTTTCCAATAGATATAAAAAACTGTGCCTTTTAGTTGGAGTATTCCACTTTTGTTTCTGTCTTTTTTTGTATTTGATTTGATCTTCTAAATATCATAATTACTCTATGTTTTTGTTCCCTGATTCTTAACATATTTCCAGGGAATTACTTCTCAGGATTGTATCAAGAGAGTCGATTCAACATTTCAATTCATGAGGCAGAAGAGTGATATACTTGCAAATCAGGAAGACTTGAAAACTCAAGTAAAAAAGCTTACTAGTTTTGCAATTGTGGATGACTAGTTATTGCCTTCAAGAGATACTGAAGCCCACATCAATATTTCATTAACTCAAGAGATTAAAACCTGAATATAAAGGCAGGTAGATTGTGCACTAGATAGATAGTGCACTAGATGAACTTGGAATAATGAAAACCTGAGTTCAAATCCATCCTCATCCACTTACTAGCTGTGTGATCTTAGATAATTTGCTTAATCACTTTCTGTCTCATTTTCCTCAATTATAAAATGTGAATAAATACAGCATCTACTTCCCAGGGTGGTTGTCAGGATCAAATGAAATAATATTTGAAAAGTACAGTATCTGACATAGAGTAGGCAATATATTAATGCTAGTTATTAACCTGGATTCCTGGTTGCCCAAGTTTTTTTTAAAAGGCCACAAGGCACTCTAGTGGCTCCCAAATACTCAATCCATGAGTAACATGGGCAAGATGGCATCAGGGGATTGAACTCAACTGAATCAAGGCTGCTTCTTCACTGAATAGTCTTTCTTGTCAGAATGTTCATCCTCTGCTTAGGTTAAATCTATTTTGCTAAATTTTAAAGGAATTACAAAGGTCTTATTTCAATCTAATCTCAAGCAGGAGGTAGCAACCTAATCTAAGCCATGTCTAGCTGACTACTACAGAGTGCATTCTAAGTTTGATTTAACAAAAAGAGATGACAGATAACATTTTTAGTTTGAAGAATAGCTTATATTCTACTTTGAGAATGTGTGATGGGTAGTAATATGAAATAAAAGCAAAAGACATGTTGAAGCTAGATTGTGAAAGACCTTAAATGGTAGGATAAAGAGTTTGTATTTTAGCCTGAAGGCAATAGGAAACTACTTAAGTTATTTTGAGCAAGATTGATATAATTAGCTCTATACCTTAGGAACATATTTTGGGAACAAAATGGGGAAAGAATTGGAGGAGAGACTAGAAATTACTGTGAGAGGCAGCTGGTGACTCAGTGGATTGAGAACCAGGTGGTCCTGGGTTAAAATCTAGCTTTAGACACTTTTTAGGTGTGTAGCCTTGAACAAGTCACTTAACCCTCATTTCCCAGCCCTTTTGCTACTCTTCTGCCTTGTTACCAATACACAATATAAATTCTAAAATTCTAAAAGTTTTTTTTTAAGAAAAATTACTGCAGTGAAATGATACGAAAGATTTGCATAGAATCACAGAATTTTAGAATTAGAAAGGAATTTAGTGGCCACTTAGTCCAATCCATATTAGAAAAAGAATTACTACTATATAGAACTAGTGGGTGTCCAGTCTTTGCTTGAAGATCTCAAGTGGAGAGAACCTTACTACATCTCAAGACAGCCCATTTGGCTTTTGGGTGGTTCTAATTATAAGGATGTTTGTTCATACATTGAGCTCAAATTTGCTGTTTATAGTTTTTCCCCATCACACTCAGTTCCTCTCTTTGTGACCAAAGAGAATAAGTCTAAACCATCTTCCACATGATGGGCTTTAAATTTTTAATGATAACTATCATATCTCCCCTGGTAACTTTTCTTCTCTAAGAAAAACATCTCCAGTACTTTTAACCAGTCTTCATATAACATAGACTCAAAAGTCTTTGCAGTCATTGTTGACTTTCTAGATGTTCTCTTCCCCTGTTTCCTTTCCTAAAGAGAGTTACCCCAAATTGAACTTAATACTGCAGGTGTGGTCTGACCAGGCAAGAGTACAATGGAGCACTGAGTGATATAAGTGAGATGGAAGTACAATGAGATGGGTATATAGCTGATTGCATAAGATGCTGAGCATAACTGAGTGGTATAAGTGAGATGATAGTACAATAAGATGGATTTATAGAGTTGTCTTATATAATCAGCTATAAATACATCTCATTGTACTATCATCTCACTTTTATCATTCAGTGATTTCCACAAGAGCATCAGGAGATACTTTATAAATATTTTGCTCCAATATACAAAATACAAAAACCCACTTGAAAAAGTGGGAGTCATTGGAGTTAACTAATCATTCACTTCATCCCACTTGAAGAAAGTGACAAGGTGTTGTGCCCTGATACTTTAACCAATGAAAGACCATTTCAATCAATTAGTCTAGAACTTTAAATGTGAAAATCCCTAAAAAGCTACTAGATGAAATAAATGAGGAAAAGGAAGGATATTCTTATTGGTTGAGGAAATATGGTTATGTCCTATGGTTTGTCTATTAAATAGAGAGCCAGTTCAAAGTTGGGAGACAAGCATCTGCAAGCTTAGGGTGGAAGCCTTTCAGGTGAGTTCCTGAGAAATAATGGCTGGAGGATTCAGGGGAGTAATTCGGCTTTATGCTGAGTGTGCACACATACACGTGCACACACACACACACACACACACACACACACACACATCAGAGTAGAAGACCTTGAAAACTTCAAAGGAGCTGAGAATTTGTGATTTCCCATCTTCTTCCCACCATCATCCTCAGAATATTAGTGCCTGGCAGTAGTGTCTATCCAGAACCAAGTACAGACTTGATGTAATAAGGGAAGACAGATTTAAAAGCTCTTCATTATTGTTTTGGATTTGGGGGAGGTCTTTCACCAGCACCAAAAGAGGTGACAAATCATTGAGAATTCTGTAAACTAGATGTTGGAATTAATAAATTATACTAACATTTTGATACATTTCCTATAAGAAAATAAGGCTAATTTGCCCTGTTCTTGATAAAGCCATGGAGTTTCTTTGTGGTCATCCTCTTATCTAGATTCATGCCAAAGATAGATTTAACAGTACTTTCAAAAATTTCCCCAGAAATTGAGTTTTCATATTCCTTCTCTTCCTTAAAAAAAAATCCAAACCTGTATCTTTCTTCTTTTCTGCTATAGCAGGGGTCGGCAACCTTTTTGGCCGTGTGAGCCATAAATGTCACATTTTTTAAAAGGTAATTTTGTGAGAGCTATACAGTGCTCACAGTGCGCGCTCCTGTAACAGCACCTGAAAAAAAAAATTGACTTTATGGCTCCTGCAGAAAGAGCCATATCTGGCCCTCAAAAGAGCCAGATATGGCTCGAGAGCCATACGTTGCTGACCCCTGTGCTATAGAATCACAGAATTTTAGAGTTACAAGGGACCTCAGTGACCAAGTTATCCAATTCAAGAATTTATCTCTTCTAGTCTCCACACTTTCAAAATCTCAACTCTGGCTGCAAATAATTATTTTCATATTAAAATATACATATTTAAAACTACATATTTAGTTAATTGGGGCCAGGTGATTTGAATTCACCAAAGACAACAGGGTTCTTTTACCAATGCATCAGTTTTAGTATTAATTACTCATTAGCCATTTTTATTTTGTTCTTCATTGTCCAAAGATCATTCTTCTTGGCAAGGAAAAGAGGATTGAAATAAGAATAGAGAAAGTAGTCTTTCTGTTACCAGTTGTCATTCCCTCCATCTTAAACATTGATCTTTTCCTTTAACCAATCCTTCCCAGACAATGTAGCTTAAAAAACCTGTTTTCTTGTCTTACTTCTCTTTGCCAAAGTAGATCATAGTCAGTTAGTTAAGCATTTATCAAACACCAAGATATGCCAGGAAGCATCTAACTGTTGCTGTGTATAGAACACAAAGTCTGGAGCCGAAAGATTTACCTTCCTGAATTCAAATGTGGTCACAGACCCTCTACATTCTTCAAATTATTTTGTTTACACATTTTCCCTCCAAAAAAAGCCCTTTAACCTTCTCTCTATTGATTCTAAATTAGAAGAGTGGTAAGGGCTAGAGAATATGGTTTAAGTGACTTGCCCTGGGTCACAGAGCTTGGAAGTGTCTGAGGCCAGATTTGAACCCAAGACTTTCCATCTTTAAGCCTGGCTCTCAATCCAGAGGACCACCTGGCTGCTCCTACTTATCTACTTTAATGACATATCCCTCACCCTTGTAAAGGTTAAGTTCCTTAAGACAACTTAGACTTTCTTTTTCACTTTTTCCCCAAAGGTCAAGTATGGTACATTGCATAGCAGTAGGGACAGAATAATATTCGTTAGATTGAAGAGGATAATAGAGTATCCCTAGGGAACCTGTCTTTGGTTCTATTATATTCAATATTTTTATCAATGACTTGGCATTTTCAATCAATCTCTGAGACAGCATACTTATCAAATCTGTAGATGAAATTAAACTGTGTGTAGGAGGAAGAGCTAAGACATTTATGGCAGAATCAAGACATGAAAAAAATTTCAACAGGCTAGAATGATGAGCTGATTCTACTTAGATGAAATTTAATGGGATTATTGTAAAATCCTACACTTTGTTTCAAAACATTGTTGGAACAAGTTCAGTATAGGGATGTGTGGAGAGATAACAGCTCACATGGAAAAGATCAGTAATCTTTAGTGACTGCAAGTTCAACACAAATCAACAGTAGGTATTATCAAAAATGCAAATTTAGGATGCTGCTGTTGCTGACCATAGATAACTGTTGTTACTGTATCCAGAATAAGACAAGTCAGAGAACCTGATCAGATCACATCTAGAGTTCTGGGTTCATTCCTGGGTGTCACAGTATGGAAAGAAATGGATAGGCTGGAGTACATCAAGTGAAAAGTAATCAGGATGGTGAGAATACTAAAAAAAACCCTGCCACATTTAATAGATGTATGGATAGATGGATGAGTGAACAAATGAATGGATAGAAGAATTAATTAACAAATTAATAAATTAGTGAATAAAAAACAATTATTAAAAACCTACTAAGAACTAAGCACCATACTATGTGCTAGAGATTTTTAAAAAATTCAAATTCCTACCCTCAAAGAGCTTACCTTCTAACAGAGAAAGATAAAACAGATGTAAAGAAAGTATTGTGGTTTATAATTTTAACCCCTTTATGTCTGAGTTGGAGATATTTAACCTGAAGAAAAGACACTTGCCTTCATGTATTTAACAAGCTTTAATAATGGCAGAGGGGTTGGACTTGTTCTTGTTTGCCCTGTAGGCAAAATTATGAGCAGTGGATTGAAGCTGTAGAGAAGCAAACTTGAAAAACTTGCTAAATGTCCCAAATTGCTATAGAAGGTACTGAGTTTCTTTTTACTGGAAGTCTCCAAGCTGAGGTTATACAGCACTTGCCAGGAATAGGATTCTTGTTCTGCTATGGTTAAACTGCATACCTGGTGTTGTTCTTCCAAATCTGAGATTCTATGATTCAATGATTTACTTGTTAGGTTATTCTTTGCTTATAAGAATACCACATAAATCAAGTGAACACCCTAAAGGCTCTGCAAGGGAATTCATTATATTTTTCTCAAAACTCTTCCCATATTTCTAACTTTCCAATTTTCAGAAGAACAATGAACATCTTTCTGGTCACCTAGGTTCACAATTTAGAATTCAGCTGTGACTTTTCTCTCCTCCTCATCACACATATCCAATTACTTTCCAAGTCTTGTTGATTTTGCCTTCACAATATCTCTCACATCTACTCTTTCCTACAGCCACCACTAGTTAAGGGTTTCATTATCTCTAGCCTCCTAATGGGTCTTACTGCCTCCGATCGCTCTTCTTCAATCTATTCTCTTCACAACTGCCAGACTGATATGTGCTAAAGCACAATTGAAAATATCATTCTAGTGCTCTGAAAGTTTCAATCGCTTCATCACGCCCCTAGGACAAAATACTTTCTGATGGACATTAAAGAGTCCCCCAACCCAATCTTCTGCACTCCATCTAGGTTCTTGCACATTATTCTCCTTCATGCACTCTACATCCCAACTAAACTGGCCTACTTTTGGTTTCCCATAAATTACATTCTTTTTTTTTAAACTCTTACTTTCCATCTTATTGGTTCTAAGACAGAAGAGCTCCAAGGACTAGGTAATGGAGATTAAGTGACTTGCCTGGGGTCACACAGCTAGGAAGTATCTGAGGTCACATTTGAACCTAGGACCTCCTGTCTCTGGACCTGGCTGTCAATCTACTGAGCCACCCAGCTGCACCCCCATAAATAATATTCTGATTGCTAAAAGTCCTTATGCCTTTAAACAAACTGTCTGTCTTGACTAGATTCTATTCCTTCCTCATCTTCATCTCCTGAAATCCATGGTTTCCTTTAAGACTCATCATTGCCTCCTTGTATATAATTTTCTCCAATTTCTGTAGTTGTTAATGCTTATGTACTCTTTCACCTCTCAACATTACATTGTATTTATTTGCATTGACTTCTCTGTGTCCATCATGTCCTCCCAATAGAATGTAGGCTCCTTGATGACTTTGATTTGTTTTTAGCTTTGGATCTCTAATACCTAACACAAAACTGATGCTTGCTAACACTTGTTAAATAAACAAATGTTGTAACTGTAAAAGATATATTAAACACAAAAAATTTTATTTTCCCATCCAGGTTCACAGATCATCTAGAACAGATTATCTATAAGATCACTTCCAGTTCTAATCCTTTATGATTTCATCATTTTCACTGGATGGACATTAGCCTGACATGTATTTGACCAGGACATACATTTAGTTTCTAAGTGACATATATCCCTCCAATACACATACACACACAGAATGGGAGCCTTTCTAAAATTCAAGAAAGTCCCGAAGGCTCCATGCTCAGATCTTTCCTTTTACTCTCCCTTCACTATGACCCTCAAGACATCAGTGAAGTCTTGTCTGTGTACCCAGCACTAAGACCTGAAGTTGGAATGTAAGATCCTGGGCCTCTACCCAAAAAAGATCAAAGAAAGGGGAAAATGTCCTTTAGGTACAATAATACTTATATCATCTCTACTTTGTGGAAGCAAAAAACTGGAGACTAAGAGGTTGTTTAATGATTAAGGAATGGCTGAATAAATTCCTGCATATGAATGTGATGAAGCATTATTAGACTGTACGAAATGAAGGAAATGATTTCCAAAAGGCATGCAAAAACTGAACTGCTAACTGAAAATAGCAGAAACAAAAGAAAATTTATATATAACATTAATATAAAAAATGAACAATTTTGAGGAAACTTATGAATAATTAAATGAGCAGAATCAGAACCATTTATACAATAGCAACACTGTAAAAATAAGCAGTTTTGAAAGCTGTAAGAACTATGATCACCAAAGACCATTCATGATTCCAAAGAACCAGTGATGAAACATTATATTCATTATCAATATGTGACAGATTTAGGTGTAGAATTTGCCCCCCCCACACACACACACACACACTCTGTATCCTGATTTACAGACTAAACAGTTCCTTTCAATTCCCTCTCTGAAAGAGAAAAGCAAGAAGAAGAGAATATAAAACCCTGAACTTTATGAGCAACCCATGAGTATGGCCATTGAGTACTGCTATTATTAAGGTTTCATAACAAAAGATAAAACAGAACTCCAATTTCTGAAAATGGCTAGAAACTCTCTCCCTTAAGTTATCCTTCTATATCCCCGAGGTCCTAATGTCACTAATTAGCTTCTTTAAGGGACTTGTTTACAAAGAAAGCATGTGATATCATGAAAAAAACACTGAGATGGGAATCAAGAGTTGAAGGTTGAAGTCATGATTCTCCCACTAATCCACTATGTAACCTTGGCCTTCCCAGCTTGGGACTTCAGTTTCCTATTCAACAAAACAGGGGCTCAGACTATGTTCCTCCAAGCTCTAATATTCCATGACTAACATTCTGACATACTTAGGATTAAAAATAGAGTGAACTATCCTTAACCTTTGTAGCACTCTCATTAGCCTGAGAATGTCAGTGAAATGGGAAGGCCTATTTTATTTACAGTTCTCCTACTTTACTGAAAGAGAATGGAGAAAAAAAGAATTCTTGACATTCCAATGGCCCCTTTCAGTTTTCCTTAAGTAAATAGTAATTCAAGTATTTTGACTAAAAAAGCTATAAGCAGAACTTGAGTCTATGCACCAGAGGAGCTGATTATTTCATATAGTATAATAGATGAGAAATAAGATTCCAGAAAATGTATTTCAGGCATGAGTGACTGTAGACATGCTTGTATGAACACAGCTGAAGCAACCCCTCCTCTGGGCTAGTGTCCTCTGGGCTAAATACATTCAAATGCAAACTTTAAGAGCTGGAGCCCTCCCTTCTGTCTTCTTTTCAGTAGTACTAACACAATGGACATGGGCAAAAACTGATTCAAAAGAAAAGGATGGATTTTAGAAAGAATATTCAATGCATTCAATTTGCAAGCTTTTATTTAGTATCATGTACTCTACCAGGCACTAGAGATAGAAAGATAAAAATGAAAAAGAATTCTTGCCTTCGAGAAACTTATATTCCACTGGAGAATATAAGGTAGGTACATAAAAGACTCAAGGACACATGACAAAACTAGTGGAAATATGCGCATCGGCCATGGGTGGGGGGGGTTGAAGGGGAAAGGAGGAGCATGAATCATGTAACCATGTTAAAAATGAATATTAATAAACGTTTAAAAAAAAGACCATGTAAGGAGGGAGAAAACATAAAACACTTGGGGGAGAGGGGAGATCATGAAGGTATGATTTAGATTAAATTCATCTGGTGCAAAGATGGTCCCAGCTTACCAGGATTGGCTTCTGTGAATATACTAGATCCTGCTAGGTCCTGACATTACTGAATCTCTGATGTCTCTTTTGACCTTTTGAATATCACAGGCTTTCTGTCTTTATTATTCATTTATTTAGAATCAGGGAAGAATTAGACACAGAGATAATAGACACATAGACAAATGAAGACGAAACAAAAGTTCCATGTATTCATTGTCATGTGAAATCTAGTTTGGGGTAAGGGGAAAGAGGATCTTCTATCTGGAGACACAATATTTCTTCCTCCTACCTTTAAAGCCACTAGGGAAAGAGAAATTTAGAAAGAGAAATTTAGTTCCCCAGATGGTGCCTGAATTAGGATGGTAGTCACGTAAGAGAAGGGGAATGACAGGAGAAATAGTATTGAGGTAGAATCAACAATCAAATGAATGAGAAAATAAGTGAGAAAGAGGGAAGAGTCAAGGATGACCCTAAATGTACAAATCTGTATCATGGTTCCATCAATAAAACAAGGAAGGAAGCAGATTCAAAATTTTCAGTAAGGGGAAGATGTACAGCCTTGCATTTCCAAGAAATCTCCTTCACAAAGATCTAGAAAATGCACCAAACTGAATTCTGATCAGGAAATCTAAGGAAAAATCGCAATGTCATTTTTCTAGTCCAAAGAAGATTAAGAAGAAAGACAGGAGACATCCACAAATATTGGAGATATCAGGAAAATATCATTGAGCCTTCTACTGCTCAGTGATGGAAAGACAGAGAACCCTGGGCACCAAGATAGGAAATACCAGCATAAGAAGAGATCCCAAGAAATCCCTGAACTAGGATAAGATGAAAGAATGGATGTCTTCACTCATCTTTTTCACTGACTACCCAATTCTGAGTCATAATCCAGGATGGACAAGAATAATCCCAGAGAAGCAAATGCTAGCAGTTACTAGTAACTTACTGAGTAAGAAAGAAGTTCAGGAAGTAAACAGTATCTGTGTGGCTCTGGTTCCAGGAGTAGAGCAATGACTAGTTTCTAGTCTATAGCTCATGGGGAAACCTGCAGGAGAATTAGTTAGGATAGAAGTCCCAGACTAAAGGAGAGCCACCAATCCAGTCCTTCTGAAGAAGCATCGCCTCTTATTGAGCTAATTCTAGATGAATCTAGCAGCATTTTAATGAAATTCTCAACCATGAAGAAGTAAACATACCCAACCTGGGTCAGGATTCTGCAAAATTCAGACAAGGAGGGCAATAAATAGAATCCACCAAGGATAAGATTACTTTTGGAGTACTAAAAGCTTGTAGGGCCTGAGAACAAAGCAGGATATAAGAGGACAGAGCTCAGGCCAACATAATCCCTCCCCAGAGATGTACAGAATCTAGCATAAGGTAACATCCAAGGTCAAGAAATAGGCTGGAAAAATAAGTAAAAAAAAAAAAAAAAAAAAAGAACCCCATCATAAAGAACTGCAATGGAGACAAAGGAAACTCAAAATACAAAGTCAGAAGATTATGACAAAAACATCTACAAGCAGAACCTGAAAGAAAAGTGATATCTGAACACAAATCCAACCAGAAATTATGGAAGAATTAAGGCAAGGATTTTTAGAAAGTGGTAAAATTACACTTAAAACTAATTATATACCACAACTTGTTCAACCATTCCTCAATTGAATAATATCCCTATAATTTCCAGTTCTTTGACACCATAAAAAGAGAGCTGCAGTAAATATTTTTGCACCAGTAGGTCCTTTTTTTATCTTTTATCTCTTTGTATCATTCATTTCTTGAATGATAAAAGAGTTGGAAGATATTATGCAAAGAAACAGTTATGTGATGTTTTTCAAATTCTTGATTACTTTGGGAGCTTAGCTGAATTATGTGAAGGGGCTCTCAATATTTTGCAGACTGCAGATATAAGAAGTTGTGGGGAAAGTATTCACTGCAACACATGACCTATCAGGAACTGTGTTAATGACACATGTTGTAAGAGAATTAAGGGAAGGCTCTATTAGTAAAGTCCACTTAAGAGAAGGACATGAGTGACAACATATTGCTTATACTACTCCTAGGCAGATCACAGAATAATAATTGTCAAATATTCAGAGTAAGCATTAAGTCAGACTTTATACACACACATATATATGTTTATGGAGTGTGTATGTGTGTGCGTGCGTGTGTATATTCCAGACAGTCACAGATGTTCTCAGGATAAGTGTGTAGGACGTTTGGCTAATGAACAAGCCAAAATGGAGGAACTGTTTTATGAGTTTACATCCTGATTTTTAAGAGAATCTTTGCACCAGGTGTCCATGTGGTGTTTTAATCACATTTTGAATCTTCAAATAGGAGAAAGAACAGAATGTTTGTACCCTGTCAACTCTTATTTTTTAATCGAATTACATAAAATAATGACTGTTTTTAGAGGCTCTCAGAAGATTTATTTGAGGGACTTAATGAGGTAGTTTCACAGCTTAACTTTGAAAGAAAACTTTCAGGGATTCACCATACTCTTTGGGCCAATAGTGGAAATACTTAGTAGGAAGTAATCCCACAACACAGAAGAACAGTTAGGATGATAATTGTGTATGTTCTATTTCTTCTATTAGTATGGTTTCTACACAGTTTAGCCACATCAGATTGATGAAATATAGTTGAGAGGCATCTCTGGTGTCCTTAAGCCAAAATACAATTTACAATTAATAGTTGATATTTACATAATACTAATGTTTGTAAAGTGCTTTATATAATATTATCATATTTGATGCTCATAAAAGCCCAAAAGAGTTTAATCTCTTGGGAAATATCATTTTCATTTTTCAGAAGAATCAAAGGCTTGGAGAGGTTGTGATTTACATAAGATGATGCAAGTCATGATGTAAATGTGCTGGGCAGAATTTGAATCAAAGTTTCTCTTCAGTCCAAGTTCTGCATTCTCTCCATTATATCACACTAATTATAGAGCCTTTATAAAAATCTTCCCAAAAAGAGAATCAATTACCTTTTGAGGTATTCTTTCTCATACTTGGATAGCTCTAAATATTAGGGAGGCTTTTCTTACATCAAGTCCAAATATTTTTATCTTTATGTCTTCTACCCATTGGCTGTGGTTTTGTACATTGGAGTTAAGTTGCCAATTAGAACTTCACACACACACATCCCACATATATATATATATATATATAGGGTTTTGGGGCATTAAAGAAGTGAAAATTCACATTTGCCAATACTTATAATGGTTTTAGAAAAGCGAGGAAAGAGATAATGTGTATGAATTTTCCAGAAATATCACAAAGTATTCCTGTAGCATAATTTTTAAAAATGAAGTCAGATGACTTGGAATCATTTATTGAACTCTATTACGCTATGTTTCTAAGCCTTAACTCTCTTCCCTTACTTGAAAAAATGGGTCAATATTATTTATTCGTGAGAACTCCCCATGCCTCCTGAACTGAGTTCTCCACAATTTTTGGCCATAGGATTTATTACTTGTTCACCCAATTCAAAGAAGAAAAAGATAATGAGATAGAATGAATGTCCTTAATACCAGTCCTCTAGATTTGATGCAGTCTGTTTTTTCTCCCTTAGTGCTCTTCTATTTACATCTCCTGGAACCCAATGAAAAGTTCTTATTCCCTTCCTTCCTCCCTTCCTCCTTTCTGTAAAAATAATAAGTAAATGAATATTGATCACAGATATAAACTGATTAAATACTCTGCTTGCTGTGCTTACAAATTATCTTCAGTTTATATTGTTATAAAAATAAAGAAGGTAATCTTGATACTACTACTAGGCTAGTAGTTATGATATTATTAATCTGTATATAATCTGAATAAGCTGTTGTTTGGTTCCCCTAATGGCTGGTGCAGGGACACTTGAGTCCTGCCACCCAGCTGGATGTTATAATAACTGCCCTTCTTTATAACAGTGCCCAGGCAGGATCCCTAAAAGTCAGTGGATGAGTAACCCTTTCAGGTCCCACCTTGGGTTGGTTGATTATTAGTATTGGGCTCTATCGGCCTTGGATAATGTTCATCTGACTGCGTGCTCCCTCCCCAGAGTGGTAATGGAATAACTACTCCAGGAAGTTACTTAATAACTTTTATCTATGTTTTATACAAGGGAAAGGAATGATCAGGAACAGGTTGGGGAATAGGAGACCTTATCACTAAATCTATGACAATAATCCCTCAGGACTGTAGGCTGTTCAGTAATTCTGGGCTTGTTCTTCACCTCCTCTGGCTCAACCTGGCCCCAGCCAAACCAGAGTAAGAAAACTGTTTGGATGACACAAATATTGATGATTTCTCTCAGCTTCTCACTGCTAGTTGTTGTGCCAGTCCTACAGCCTTCAGGAAATACCACCCTTACCACCCTCTTCTTCTTCTCCTACCTACTTCCCAGATCCCCCTCAGGCCCGGGATACCTAAATATCTAGAGATGGTTTAGATGCCTAAATATCTAGGGGATTCAGAGAGAATCAGAGGATCCATGGTCTGACCCACAGGTCAATCAATGTTCAAGATCAAATGCCCAAGGCAAGAGTTTAGGCAAAGCTCAGCCAAGGCAAAACCGAAAGGTCCCCAAAAGACAAAGGGGCCCAAGGGGCCCTGTCAGGGGCTGCCCAGGGTATTTATACCTTCTCTGCCCAACTGCCTTTCCTCCTGTCCTCATGGCCTCCAGAAACATTCCAATGTCTCCAACTGTCTTCACCTGTCAATCAAGGTGAGATTCTCAGCTCCCAGACTCTGATTATGACAATATAAGTGAAGTGAAACTCATAAGTGAACTTCTCTTTAGGACCAGGTGCAAGGATACTAAGGAGAAACTTGTTATACAAAAATAAAATATTTATTGAGGATATAAGGATATAAAAGGATTTCTAACTCTAAGGGATTCTAACTCCACCCAAATAAAACTCCCTGGTTCCATAAGGAACTGCTTCTCCTGCTTCCACAGGCTGCACTGATCATTCCTGATCTGACTAACCCAAATTTTCCCTATTCTATAATAAACTAATTCTATTATCTTTATATGAAGTATATAATTCTTAACTTTGTCTCCAAGTTATAAAAATAACAAAGACAAGCTGGCTGAGCCTCAGCAAGAACCAAGTTTGAACTCTGAGCCTTAGCAGACTCAGAGTGCAAACCAAAGACCAGGTCTTTCTTTAATCTTCTCAAAGAAAACAATTTATGAAACAGCAATAGACAGTCACTAGAGTTTCCCAAGTTGGAAAAGGAAATCACTTAGCTCCTTCCCTCCCTCTCTCCCTTCACCTGCCCTCCTTTCTTTCTTCCTTCCTTCCTTCCTCCCTCCTCCTTTTCTTTTTTCTTTCTTTCTTTCATTCTTTCCTTCCTTCTTTCTTTCTTTCTTCCTTCCTTCCTTTCTTTTTTCTCTATACTGAATGGAGTATGTTTTGCTGAGATGAATTCCTACCATAATCAAACCATTCTCTTATCTCCCCTCTATCTCTCCCTTTCTCTCCTGTTTCCCTATTAAATAAAATATATTTCTTCATTTGTGTTTATTCTTCCTTCCTTTGATCATTTCCAAAGAAAGTGAAACCCAAGTGTCTCCAGCTCCCTATTCCTTTTTCCTTGTATTTATAGTCTTCTACTTGCACACCCAAATTATATATGATAATGTCCTCTCTTTCTTCTCCCTTCTCCAACAACATATTCATTTTCCTAGTTCCTTTCCTTTGTTATTTTTCACATATTGAAAAAGAAACAAGAGCAAAAAAGAAACAATCTACTCCCTAACTCCCTGTCTTATTATATTCCTTTAATGACTTCTATTTTCTATACTAGAACATAAATTCTAATTGTTTAATCCATTACACTGGCTCACTCATATTCATATCTTTTATATTTCTCTTCCTTTTACTATTTGTATTTTTAAATTTTTATCCAATTTTCTATTTTTCCTGATTACATGTGGATACATTTTTAGTCATTGTTTTCTGACATTTTGCAAATTATATTTTCTTCCATCACTCTCTCTTCCCCAAGATGGCAGTCAATATGACATAGGTGGTACATGTGTTATTATATAAAATATATTTTGATGTTTCTCATGTTGTGAAAGAATATGTACATTACTAGAGGAAAATTCATTAAGGAAATAAAGTGAAGAGTGATATGCTTTAATCTGCATGTAGATTCTATTAGTTGCTTCTAAAGCAATGGATAGTCTTTTCCATTATTAGTCTTTTGAAGTCATCCTGGATTTTTGCATTGCTGATAATAGTGAAGCCATTCACAGTTAGTCATCATACATTATTACTGCTACTGTGTGCAGCATTCTCCTGGTTCTGCTCACTTTACTTTGCATCACTTCATATAAGTCTTCCCAGTTTTTTTGTGATCATTTTGTTCATCATCTCTCATGATACAAGAATATTTCATTACAATCATCTATCACAACTTGTTCAGCCATTCCCTAATTGATCTTTGTTTCTATTTGTATTTTAACATTTCTATGCGATTCTGATCTCCTCACCTGGAATATGTGAAAGTCCCTTCTTTCATCAAAGGTGTGATTTCCCCCCCTAAAAGTACACTAAATGCTGTTAAGTAAATTATTACTGATTATAAATCTAGATTTTTACCTTGTGCAATGTCCCATTCTAAGATCTCTTCTTTATGGTGATAGTCACTAAATCTTGTGTGATCCTAATTATGACTCATCAATACTTGGTTTTTTCTCTCTCTCTGGCTACTTGTATCTTTTCATTGACCTGGAAGCTCTGGATTTGAGGTATAATGTTTCTGGGAATTTTTAGTTGGGAGTTGCTTCCTGAAACTCCAAAATACAAAGAGATTTTGGCAGGATACTTTTTTGTTTGTTTGTCCATTGCTCATTTTTCTAGTCTTACTTCCTGATTTTGGAATTTGTGCCAGGGTTGTGAGGAAGCTTCCAAATGGCACCTGGTCAGGCCCCTTTTGTGCCAAATCTGGGACTTCTTCTTGCCTTGGCATGTTGCTATGGGGAGGCCTTCATTCAGATCCTACACTAGAATGCTTTACTCTTGCAATCACTGACTAGTCCTCATCCTCAACATATATAAATTTCTTTCTAACTTACTGTGCTGACCTTAGTTTAAAAATTATTCATTATCATTGTTTTCCTTGTATTTCTAATTAAGAGCTCAGGGTGGTTTATTTTCTAAATTTTTGTGGAGTAGTTATGGGAGATAACTTGGCTGTACTTCTTGCTCTTCCATTTTAGCTGGTCTCCAACAATTATATTTTTTCCTATTTCTTTTAAATGAACTGTACCCTTCCAGAGCTATATTCCAGTTATAAGTCTCAGTCTACCAAGTCCTGATGATTCAACAGAAATCAAATTTTTCTTCATACATTAAGTTTTCTACTATACTTTGTCTATAGGCATCTGGGGGCCATAGATTTCATTACTAATTCTTTTCTTGGATTTTTTTTTTGTATCTTGTGAATCACTGATTATGTCCATTAAAATTTTTCCTTCTTATATCACCAATGTATATATGTAGCAAGTTAGATATATGGAGAATAGCTACAGTTTTCTCCCCTAAACTCTCCACTTAATTTTCAGTATGAAGGCCTTTTGATTAAATTTACAAAATTTCAAGTTTTGTTTTCTTTTAATTAGTCCTTGTTATATGCACTCCATTTCTGGCTAAAAGATATTTTTTACTAATTTTCCAGATTGAAGGCATGAGCTTCTTAAGCATAAGGAAAATTGGGGTAGCAAACTGATGCTTAAGAAGATGACTGCTGAAAATAGATTTTGGATTTATAGACCATGGCTTAAAATAGGGGAATAGAAGTCTCCTAGTCATGGATGTCTCCATACTTCTAACTTACTACATATGTAATACTCCCCATAACTCTTCTCTCTTCCAAGATATAAATCCTCAATTGTTTTAACCATTCTTCCTAAGAGATCATTTCAAGAGCCTCCATTATTGTAATGAACTTCTCTCTAGATTGCCAATATCCCTCTTAAAATATTACACTGCAAAAATGAGCTTCTTGTTCCAGATGGAATCTGGCCAGTGAATAGTACAAAGAGACTAAAATCTCTCCTGGTATAATGGTGCTAGGAAAGAGACATAGCAGTTTTATCTTTGTCCAGGAAACATTTTAAGTGATCTGTGACATGTTAGGATATAAATGAGCATCTACTTTGAAATTATTGTATTTGTATTTTCTAGGCCTTATCATTTGTCCTAGAATTCCAGTTCCCCAGAGTATCTCTTAATGGTCTAGAATAGTGATGGGAAAACTATGGCCCCCGGGCAAGATGCAGCCCCTTGACATGTTCTATCCCACCATGGACATTATTCCTAATCTGACGAATACAATGAGTAAGACACAATACAATGAAACTTTGAAAGAGTTGCCTTAGAAACAGACTGGCAGATGAACATTCTTTCCTTTGGCCCTCTCTTTAAAAAGTTTGGCCATCACTGGTCTAGAATCATGAACAGCACCCTCCTTGTTCTCCTAAATACACACTTTGGTAAGATAACCTGACTCTGAATATTAGGATGTATATGGTGGTCATGATGACTCTAGAACCATCTTCAAAGTCTTTACTACAGAAACCCAAAGCTTTGAGTCTTTAATATGGTATTTCCTGCAAAAAGTGCTTCATTCCTTCCCATTTCTTCAGCAATAACTACTATAGTTAAATACAAAGAATTCTGAGAAACATGAGAAGGCTTTCAAAATCAGGTAAATTTTTTCCTTCTCTCACTTATGGGAGTGGCCTGAGATAATTCCAGAGGTAAGGGCTCAAAGAAACTCAAGCTGACTGCAGTAGAGTCTTTAGTTCTTTGCCATGATTCAAAAATATTATACACTGACAAACTGTCAGTAAGTTAAAAAGTATTTATTGTATGTCCATAAGTGATTGTAACAGACCTTTAGGGTTCGTGATGAAGATTTAACTCAATCCTTGTTTCTAAGGAATTTATACCCTTTTCTACACTACAAAATGTGGATATACCTCATTATTGCATAGTCTTATGAGTCTTATGATAGATAGATAATATAATCCACAAATTCCTAGTTGAAAATAAACCAGAATTTGTGCCATGAAAAAGTTGATTATAGAGCATCAGCACCGAATAGTGTATAGAGACCCTGCCTTGAAATCCTAGCTTTGGATCCCTCCTCTGACACATATTGGCTTGTGGTCCTTGGCAAGTCCCTGAATTTCTCAGTGGCCTTAAACAATTTCTTAGAATTTAAAGTCTAAGAGCAGTCATTGACTTGTGTTGATGAAAGGAGTTTCTGCCCTAGGAGTCTCCTGTAATAATGAAATCATAGTTTAGGTTGGAACAAAGTTGATCATATGATTTTTGTTCTTTTATGTTACTGTGGAAAGACCTCTGTCCTGGGAGTGAGGAAATTTGAGTACTTGTCCCAGTTCTGCAGCTGTGATCTTGAACCTGATACTTCATCTCTATGGACCTCAGTAACCTCAGTAAAATGAAGGTATTTGACCTTCTAAGGTCAGTTTTAGCATCAGAGGAAATATTTCCATACTTCAAGCTTCTATGATATATTGAACTTAATTTTCTAATATGCAAAACACATTTTCCTTCTTGGGAGGGAGGAATTCAGCAAAAGGATAAGGAAGGTATTTCTATAACTGTTTTATTGTATACAATTAATTAGTTCATAAATCAATGTGTCTTGAAACTGCATGCACCCTTTCTTTCCCCCTTTTTATCTTTCCCTCCAGCATAGGTGCTCTATCCCCCAGCCAGCACAGGATGCAACCTCTCAATATGGAAATAGGTGGTCAGAATAAGTTGTCAAGGCCAATATAAGTTACCACTTGGCAGCCAAGCAGGTGATGATGAGGAAAAATCATACATGCTGGTCTTCAGACACATAGTTCATGATCAGGTTCATAGTGGAGGCCTTCCCATCTTGATAGAACCTGATAGACTTTGGATTCTATAGACATAACCCTTGAGTCCATTATATGCCATGATGAAATGTCAGAGCAAAACATTAATAGTAGATGCTAATAAATCAATAAAAAATCTGCTGGATTCAGGCTGAAAGAACCACACAGCCTTTTTGCTTAAAGACTTAAGAGGAGTCTGTGTGGTCACTGAAGTCAGAATAGGAGCACCACAAATTCTCTTAACATTGTGACTTCATTGACTTGTATATTTGATCCTTTCAACATATCTGTTGATAGATGGATGGATACATAGATAGATAGATAGATAGATAGATAGATAGATAGATAGATAGATAGATAGATAGATAGATAGATAGATGGATAGAAATATACATAGCTACATAGATGGATACATAGATACATACATAGACAGATACATAGATAAATACATACATACATATCTAGATGGATAGATAGATAGATAGATAGATAGATAGATAGATAGATAGATAGAAATAGAAATATATAATATAAATAACAACCTGATGGTTAACAAGTCCAAATTCCTACTCTCTTTTTTTCTGATCTATCCAACTCTGCTAGGTTACTTTCTCTGAGTCTTCCTTATATAATTTATTACCTGAGACTTCAGTAACATTAAATTAAGCTCGTGGACTACTCTCACACCTCATTTCACCTATATTTCCCTGCTCTGTCTGGATTTTGACTGAGTGATCTTGGCTCTCCCTATGTCTTATCCCTCACTACCCTTGTTATCCATGCCTCTGAAATGGGGATTATTAACCTTTTTTGTGTCATGGATCTCTTAGAAGGCTGTTAAAGCCTGTGTCCCTTGGGCAGAATGCTTAAGAACACACCTGGAATTATGAAAGAAAACTAATTATTTTGAAAGCACCATCTAAGTTCATAGCCTCCTTTCCACTTCCACTTTCAAAACTTATTTTTGAACTTCATGGTATCCAAGGTTAAGAATCCCTAAATTGGAAAGTTATCTATTTCTGTCTTTAGCTTCCTCCTTAATGGCCAATGAGAAGACTAGAAGTTCTCTTAGAAAAATTATCAAAGGATAAAGGAGAAGGAGCAGGAAGCAGAGTTTTTTTTTCCTTTTTAAGAATGTATTTGGACTTAGAACACTGGAATCACTGGATAACAATGTATACATATTTGTGTATGTGCCTTTAATGAGTCATCAACAAGCAACATTTTGCCAAGAAAAGCCAATTGGTAGACCTTATTTGTCACTTGGCCGTATTTTTTTTTACCTTTCTTGTTGGATTTATTAATGCCCATATCATCATGCTATAATAAGCCTTAAAAATGAATGCCCAATGTCTTTTGCAGCTTAAGACTTAATTTATTCCCCAAGCCTGAGACTGTGGCACAATTAGCTTTTGATACATGGACATTTCTGCTTACTGGAGACTTAGTAGTAAAGGACTTCACATTTTGAATGGCCTCATAAATATATATTGAATTTAATTTTCTAACATGCAAAACCCATTTTCCTGTTGTAAGGGAGGGGGAGAGCAGAGCATGGGGGGAGAAGGCATTTCTATAAGTATTTTTGTTGTGTACCATTAATTAGTTCATAAATCAAGGTGTCTGGGAATTGCCCAGTTTACCCTAAAGCCCATTGGCTTTAGCAAGCATCTGAATATATGCCAGTTTCCTCTAGTCTTACCTCTTTCACATATGTGCTCTTTGTCCCAGGAAATTAAGATTTCTGGGGTCATTTTGTCCATTATAAGGATTGAATGATGTCTGAACAATTTCTCATTGTACATTATAAGCCCTTTTTCTATTGAAATTTACTTCCATATCACTTTTTGGTAAAAAAAAATACTTTTTAAATTTTCTCTACAGAAAAACATTAATTGGGGCTGGTATATTTTTTCTTCATATTTTTAAAACATTTTATCAACTTATGCAAATTGATGCAAAATGAAATAAGAAAAAACAGGAAAATAATATATAAAATGACTGTAACAATGTAAAAGGAAAAGAATAACAAAAAAATTAAGTGAAACTGAACATAATAATTAAGACAAATCTTGATCTCAAAGAAAAGATTAGAAAAAATGTTTATCTTCCCCAAGTGCATGACAATGTATATACTGCTAGACTCCATTTATGTGTTGGTTCATTTTACTAAACTGCTTTTCCTCCTTTTTTCCTATTTATTCTTACTTATAAGGGATGGCTTACAGGATATAGGAGGAAGAGATATTTCCTGAAATTAACATGATGTACAAATTAAAATATCAAGAAATAATTTCAAAATGTAAAGAGGAATTTTCCTTCAGGATGACAGAACTTAGTTCAGTGAAAGAGAAGGTAAGAGTTAGAAAGCAAGGTGGGGCAAGCATCTATGACCTTGCTTGGAAACTCATATCATTCTCACATATTATCTGATTCTTTCATGGGGCTCAATAGCTTATGTCATGATTTCCTGCCATTTATCATAACTGTCCTTCTTCAAGAGCAGGAGTGGCACCCAGGATAAAGACACTAAGAAATTAAGAGTCTACCCAGAGAATGAGGACCACCTATGACTTTGAAGTCACCTTTAGTTTCAGATTTTGTAAATGGTTTGTTTTAATGAGGAGCATACGGCATCTCAAGCAGGAACCACGGCATGGGTTGAAAGATGAAGAAATAAGACTGAACTGTGTTTCCACCATGGACTGTGGGACTTAAAGAAATTGACATATTATTTTGAATTGGTCTTCATTGTCTCACTAATCTCCTTTAAAATATACCAACATTACTATTTCTGAAAAGCTTTCAATGGCTATAGTAAATGGCCCTAGACTGGTGCTACTCAAGCCAAGTTCTACACAGGCAATCTACGTCCTCTACAGGCTAAAAAAGCATACTTGCACAATAATTTTAGGTGAAGCTGAGTAGAGAAGGAACTCAGAAATTCAACCTATCAAGGAATTATGGAATGTGAAATCAGGTCTATGTTTTCTAGGGACTGTCACCAAAATATGGTTCTCATTTTCATTGAAAATAGAAACAGAGATTAATAGAGATTTTGTTATTAAAAGAATGAATTCCAAGGCTTACAATACTAGGTTTTTTTAGAATAGATACTGATTTTCTTTGAAGCTCCTAATAAAAGGTGACAAAATAAAGAGAGAAAATTGAAAAGTGAGTGAGAGAAAAAGAGATAATAGAGTAGCAATTGAAGGAATAAAGAATGTCTACCCTGAAGAAGAGAATGCTGAGAGAAGGCATGCTAAAGATTTTTCAAACATTTTATGGGCTATCATGAAGCTAGGTAACATAGTGGATAGAGTGCCAGGCCCAGAGTCAAAAAGACTCCTTTTCCCAAGTTCAAATCTGGCTTCAGATGCTTACTAGCTGTGCGACCCTGGGCAAGTCACTTAACCTGTTTGCCTCAGTTTTATTATTTGTAAAAATGATCTAAAGAAGTAAATGATAAACCACTCCAGTGTATTTGCAAATAAAACCCTAAATAGGGTCATAAGAATCAGACATAACTGAAATGACCAAACAACATGTGGAAGAAAAATTGGAATTATTCCGCATGATTCCAGAGGGCAAAATTAGCAGGAAAAGATGATAATTGCTAAATGCTTGATTTCATAATTTTAAAAAATTCCATTTAGGCAGCCATTTGGCTCAGGAAATAAAACACTGGGCTTTATTCAGGAAATTCAGGAAAACCTGAGTTGAAATCCAGCAGAGTTACTAACTGTGCTGTCCTGGCAAGTCACTTAATCTCTATCTGCCTCAATTTCCTCATATGCAGAATGAGGATGTTACCTCCCAGAGTTGTTCATGAGGATCAAATAAAATAATATTTGTATGTCACTTTGTAAACCAAAAAAGACCATATAAATGGTAGTTATTATTACAACTATGTCATCCTATCAAGTCATATGATATGCCATATCATCATCATTATTTTTAAGTAATTAGAGTTATCCCCAAGGACATTCATAGAATGGTCTTCATTGGAGGACTTTAAGCAAAGCCCAGATGACCATTTATCAGTTCTATATTAGATTCAATGGCCATCAAAATTCTGTGATTTTTTAAACAGGAATTTCTAATAAGCTTAATTTTCTTTTTCTTTTAAAGCACTAGATACCATGCCATTCCAGCAAAGAGAAGTTGCCTCATCTATATTTAGGGGTGTTGCTGCACATAGTAGTGATGAGTAGCCATCTATTGCTACATGAACCATTTAACACTATGCTCATTGCACACTTTCCATTGAACACAGTGTTCAGAGTGCATTTAGAGATTTGGACACAATCTTTTCAAGTTCTTAAATTCTTCTTTACTTTTAACTTGCATGGATGCATTTCCTAGCATCCTTTCTTATGGTATTGCCAGTTTTGGATACACTTGTGAAAGCTCTTTCCACTAAGCTCAAAGCTCAAGCTAAAAGCTTTGAACATTTGATAAGATTTTAGAAACTAGACTAGACTCTAGTATGAATTCTATGACACATTTTTCCTGGCTTCCAAATCTGATGTTCTATTGTTCAGGGAAACAAAGAAATACTAACATATTCATGTGGCTAAAGAGCTCCCTGTAAGTGGAGGGAACAAGTTGTTGATGAGAAAGGAAACTATCTCCTAAGGAGTAGAGGAATTATGGCTCACACTTATAGAAGAACAAGAAAAGTTCTACGTGAAAATTGAGAGAAGTTTCTAACTACTAAGGTACTGAGGAAGAGGTCATAAATGAGATAAGTCTTTCAGGTCTTTCAAATATTGGTAGAAATTAAATACTGATTTTTCTAGTATTGATGTATGGCCACAAGAGTTGGACTATAAGGAAAGCTGAGCATGCAAACTCAATGCATGTGAATTGTGGTGTTGGAGAAGACTTATGAGAGTGCCTTAGACTATAAGCAGATCTGCCACTATTAAAGAAATTAATTCAGACTAGTCACTGGAAGGTCAAAAAGTAAAGCTGAAGCTTAAATATTTCAGCTACAAAATGAGAAAACAAGAGTCATTGGAAAAGCCTTTAATTTTGGAAGGATTGAAAGCAAAAGGAAAAGGGGAAGTAGAAGTTGAGAGAGAGAGAGAGAGACAGTGTCATGGAAACAGCAAACATTCACTTGGACAGACTTTAAGAGATAGTGGAGGATAGAAGGATCTGGTGTGCTATGGTCTGTGGGGACATGAAGAGTTGAATACCACTAAACAACTGAAAAACAGCAACAGTAGAAATTAAATAGATGGAGAGTAGCAGTTGGCATCCCAGGTACTGGGAAATTAAGTAAATACATCAAAGTGGGAAGAGGAGGGTAAGATAGGGTTAACAAGCAGTCACTGGCTAGAGCACAGTGTTCACAAGATATCATTTGACCCTCACAACTATGTGTAATAGAGTAATATGGGCCTGCCATCTATCCTCTCTAACACTGCACCCTCCACTCTACTGGACCTCCTAAGAAGTGTGCATTCCATCAGAGAATTTTAGTCAATAAGCATTTAAACACTTATTTCATGACTGATATAACTGGTACTATCTTAATTGTTGGGGATTCAAAGCTTGTAACAGGGTATTAGCTGAATCTTAGGAGAGGAAATGTATATGAGAGATATTATGAAGGTAGAAATGCCAAAACTCAGCAACAGATTAGATATGTGGTAATGCAAATAGGGAACTGAGAATGCTATTGAAAATATGAGCCTAGGTGACTGGGAGATTGCTAATGCTTTGACAGAGAAGGGAAAGTGGAAAGAAAGAAGTTGAGAAGAAAGATAATTTCTATTATAGATATGATAAGTCTGAAATGTCTATGGCATATCCTATTTCAAATTTCTAATAGGTCACTGGTAATATGAGACTAGAGGTCAAGAGTGAGGTTCTGGCTGTATAAAGAGATCTGAGAATCATCTGCAAAAAGATGACAATAGGGGACAGCTGGGTAGTTCAGTGGATTGAGAACCAGGCCTAGAGACAGGAGGTCCTAGGTTTAAACCTGACCTAAACACTTCCCAGCTGTGTGATCCTGGGCAATTCACTTGACCCCCATTGCCTACCCTTACCACTCTTCTGCCTTGGAGTCAATACATAATATTGACTCCAAGACAGAAGGTACGGGTTAAGAAAAGAAAAGAAAAGAAAAGAAAAGAAAAGAAAAGAAAAGAAAAGAAAAGAAAAGAAAAGAAAAGAAAGGAAAGGAAAAGAAAAGAAAAGAAAAGAAAAGAA